>NC_048238.1:6853681-6903770 GCF_002007445.2 Ailuropoda melanoleuca | reverse complement strand
ATAAATAAATAAATCAAGAGGGCACTTGTATTACCAAATGACGTGGTAAAACTGACAGCCCTAAAAATCAAAGATCTGATATCATTACATGTATGAAACAGCACGCATCACACGGCATGTGCTATCTATATGTATGTAAATTGTTGTCACAGTTCCATGATCTGGAAAATATATTTTTCTAGTCCTTGCAATGTTTGCACCATGAAAATGATTAGCCAGCCTCTTCTTCATGGACTGAGGTTCGCTCCTGCCCAGCTTCTGTCAAAACCATCATGGAATGCAAATTAGTGCCTTCCAAACTCATTAGATCTTATTAATTATGAGCTTGCTGGTTCTTAGGAAGACACATATGAGGGATTTGAAATTCACCCACTTGCTGTAAACTCTGGAAGCAGGAAAGTTGAATAAGGCAGAGAGGAAAAAGTAGAACATGTGTTCACAGTTGAAAGTCAGTATGGACACACATTTAGCTGCAATGTAGTTAAGTGGGAGTTCCAGACGCAAAGGTATTACTAGACGGTTGACTGGGTCCGCTGATCTTCAGCTGGCTTTCCCAGCAGCTGGGGTCCTGGCAGAGTACAGGTGAGTGAGGGAACTGTACACAGGTGACAGGGAGAGGTCTCAGCTTGAGTTGCCGGTCAGGATGGAAGCCCGAGGAGCACTGAGAACTGGGAACTTGCTCTGAGCTTAGGGTTGGCTCCAGATTTAAACCCACTCTGCAGAGTAGACCATTTCGTGGCAAGACACCCAAACATTTCCTGTTCTCCACCGGATTGTGCCGGAACCCCACGGAGACAGGGAGCCACCACCCATGGCTGAGAGCACGGAGACAGGAGCCATTGCCTGGGGACAGACCGTGGTACACACGGACCCTCCCTGGGCCTCGGTGCTCTGGTCTGTAAAATGGAGTTAGAAATAGTAACTTCTTCAAGGGTTGTTAGGATTAAATGAGGACGTATTTGCAGAAGGGTTCAGAAGAGCGGCAGGCTGATAGCGAACGCTACGTAGATGTCTGACAAGCAAATTAGGAGGCTCTCTGTTGTTTTAGGGTGATAGACACAGGTGAGGAATCTTGCCACTTATGGGAGCGTAAATAGATTATATTCTACTTAGTATGGTGGGGGCCNCTGGGTGGGCTGCAAGAGGCTCAGGAGACAGGGCAAACCCAAATGTCACAATAAAGCGGAAAATAAATACATAAATAAAAAATGAAAAACAAATGAGCAAACCGATAAATAAATAAATCAAGAGGGCACTTGTATTACCAAATGACGTGGTAAAACTGACAGCCCTAAAAATCAAAGATCTGATATCATTACATGTATGAAACAGCACGCATCACACGGCATGTGCTATCTATATGTATGTAAATTGTTGTCACAGTTCCATGATCTGGAAAATATATTTTTCTAGTCCTTGCAATGTTTGCACCATGAAAATGATTAGCCAGCCTCTTCTTCAGGGACTGAGGTTCGCTCCTGCCCAGCTTCTGTCAAAACCATCATGGAATGCAAATTAGTGCCTTCCAAACTCATTAGATCTTATTAATTATGAGCTTGCTGGTTCTTAGGAAGACACATATGAGGGATTTGAAATTCACCCACTTGCTGTAAACTCTGGAAGCAGGAAAGTTGAATAAGGCAGAGAGGAAAAAGTAGAACATGTGTTCACAGTTGAAAGTCAGTATGGACACACATTTAGCTGCAATGTAGTTAAGTGGGAGTTCCAGACGCAAAGGTATTACTAGACGGTTGACTGGGTCCGCTGATCTTCAGCTGGCTTTCCCAGCAGCTGGGGTCCTGGCAGAGTACAGGTGAGTGAGGGAACTGTACACAGGTGACAGGGAGAGGTCTCAGCTTGAGTTGCCGGTCAGGATGGAAGCCCGAGGAGCATTGAGAACTGGGAACTTGCTCTGAGCTTAGGGTTGGCTCCAGATTTAAACCCACTCTGCAGAGTAGACCATTTCGTGGCAAGACACCCAAACATTTCCTGTTCTCCACCGGATTGTGCCGGAACCCCACGGAGACAGGGAGCCACCACCCATGGCTGAGAGCACGGAGACAGGAGCCATTGCCTGGGGACAGACCGTGGTACACACGGACCCTCCCTGGGCCTCGGTGCTCTGGTCTGTAAAATGGAGTTAGAAATAGTAACTTCTTCAAGGGTTGTTAGGATTAAATGAGGACGTATTTGCAGAAGGGTTCAGAAGAGCGGCAGGCTGATAGCGAACGCTACGTAGATGTCTGACAAGCAAATTAGGAGGCTCTCTGTTGTTTTAGGGTGATAGACACAGGTGAGGAATCTTGCCACTTATGGGAGCGTAAATAGATTATATTCTACTTAGTATGGTGGGGGCCTCTGCGTCTTGTTTGCCATGGGGACTTGGGAGAGGTGGGGGAAAGGAGGAGGGAGAGGAGGGGGTGGGGAACAGGAAGATAGAAGGAGGGAGGGAGGGCGGGCAGGAGCAGGGGCACATCCCAACCACATGGGAAAGAGAGGAGATGTGTCCTGTATTTGTCCCTCCTTGCCCTCTGTCCCTCCGTCCCTCTTCCAGCCCGAGAGCCCCGCGGGCAGGGTCTTGCCCTCTGCTGGCTGTACACCTAGTTTCCTTATTGCCTGTTACCCAGTAAGGCTGAAGTCACTCCTTCCAAGAACTGCTGGTTCGTTCCCAGGAAATGTTGAAAACCTTCCACACAGTCCTCGAGGATTCCGAGAACACATTACAGATCACAGGCCGTGCAGCAGAAGAAATCCCAAGGCAGTGACCTGACCGGCCGTGCGATGGCCACCCACCAGAAAGGCTGGCCAGCTCTGTGTCCAAAACACTATCTTCTCCACCCCAGTACTTGAACACCATGCCCTCAAACGTTCCAAAGTGACTAGGCATGTAGAAATCCAGAACAACCACGGCGTGAAGCAGCCGGGGGACGGACGGTAGGACCTACAGTGCTAGAGGACCAGTCTAGCATCGATGGCATGGGGAGGCATGGTTCCAGAAGGCTTCTGGAAGGACCTAGAGCAGAGCCCAGGGAATGGAATCACAAGGCCTGCTAGCAGTATAAAACGCACACCCGACTTCAGAGACGCAGTCAAGCTAAAACATCTCATCAATCATTCTTATATCGATTACAGGGTGAAATGATTACATATTTTAAATACTGGATTACATAAAACACATTCTTAAAATTCATTCCACTTTTTACCTTTTAAATGCTGTCTATTGGCAAATCAACTTTGGGGCTTGTGTCTGCTTTCCAGTGGGCAGTACTGAGCTGAAAGTTTCTGCAGGGGAAAACAGGTCACAGCCCAAGAGCCAGAGACGAAAGGCAGGCGGTTCCTCAGGGGGCAGAAGCGGAGAGCAAGTGCAGAGAGAAGGACGTTCTGAGGGAGTGGCCGGCGCAGGCGGCTCTCACTCAGGTACAACAAAGAGGACAGAACGAGCAAAGTATTTTCCGCGCAGGGATGAAAAACATACACCCGGCATGGCTCCCCAGGGAAGCTCCCGGAGAAACACAAGGTACCAAACCAGCGAGAGACAAGATCCAGCCTGGAGAGAGTTGGGGGCAAGAGGGTCATTCAGGGTAATAGCTTCACGCCTGGTTTCAACATCAAGCCAGTGCGGTCCAGGCAGGAGGAGCAGGATGGATGGGCAGGGGCGCTCTCTGGGTGGGGGACGAGGACAGTCAGGTGTCTCCGTGTGTCGGAGCGTTTGGCAAAAGCACCAACAGACACTGGAACACGTTTGCAAACAACCGGCATTCATCCCTGCCAAACCAAGCAGTGGCACAAGACAGACAGTAATTCCAGAACATGTTCAGAGTTGTTCAAGAAAGGAAACGCAGCCATCGCTTGCAGAGAACTCAGGAAGCCATAGTGTAAAAACTATCTAAACAGAAATCATAATATCTAGGGGCGCCTGGGTGGCACAGTCGTTGGGTGTCTGCCTTCGGCTCAGGGCATGATCCCGGCGTTATGGGATCGAGCCCCACATCGGACTCCTCCTGTGAGCCTGCTTCTTCCTCTCCCACTCCCCCTGCTTGTGTTCCCTCTCTCGTTGGCTGTCTCTCTCTGTGAAATAAATAAAATAAAATCTTTAAAAAAAATCATAATATCTAGATTGAAGGAAGGTGGAGGAGTTTAACCGGGGCAGTTAGCCAGCAAAATCCTCAGCTACCATAATCGAAGTCGACAAAATGATGAAAATGAATAAATGAAGAAAGAATAGTACACGCTTATTTTTTTTAAGAAACACACAGGTAACTTGTAGAGGAACTAGAAAAGAGGGGACAGTTGCTGCTTTGTGGGTGAGGGGGATGGGGGTTTGGAGGGATGGAGCAGGGCATTTTGATAGTAAGTTTTGACTGAACTCTGTGCATGCTTTGGTTTGATTTAATACGTATTTTTGAGTTCATGGCGATTCCTGGCCAGGTAACCTTCCTCGTATGAAATGAAATTTCACCAGAATTTGGGTCTTTATCATCGTTTTTCCTTTTTCCACATAAAGAAGCAAGTTTCAAAATCAGCTGTCCTTGCCAACCAATTCCCCAGTCAATGGGTTCACGGCATCTTCTGTGGGCCACCTCAATCCTCTCTGTCTCTGTTCCTGCACGGAGACGATGCCAGGCGCCTGCCCCTCGCCACGGAGGCAGCAAGCAATCTCCCCCTGCCCCCAGCTCCTCTTGCCATGAATTCTTCTCGGATCCTTCCTCCTGGCATTCCCCAGCTGTAGAGGCCACCGTCAATGATTTTACAGATAGAGGGGAAGACACTAATGCATACTTGGGTAAACGTTTATTAAAAATAAAATTTTGGTGTGCACAAGGACTCAGTGTGGATTGGAAAATACACATGGAAACGGGGACACACGAGGGGACCTCTTGTCTCTCCTACTCTTTCATCCACTCAAGGAAACTTGGTTTTCAAGGCACCTACTTCTCCGCCTAATTGCATCACTTTTCCCCAGCTATGTTTTCAGAGAAAGCAGTCTCACCTCTTGGATTTCACAACTGACAGGATTTGCCATGTATTCACCAGGGGGAAAAAAAATCTTTTCTGTAGAGATGTGAGCACTTGCAAAAAGCCAAATTCTGACAGTCCGATAGATTTTTCGTATCACCATTTTGAAAGGCTCAAATTAAGGTCTCCGATTTACAGTCTCTCTGTCTCTGTCTCTCTCTGTGTCGCTCTCTCTTTTCTGGCTTCGCCAGCTCATGCAGCCTTGCACACTTACACGCCAGCCCTGGAGACAGTCCCTGTCAAAGCAGAGGTGCCCCAGGAGATGGACGACATTGGAACACCCTGGGAACAGGTGGAAACGGAATCGTGGATACCATTTTGGAAGAGTAGAGGGTTTGGTGGCTATTCTTCTGGGAGGGACCGTTGCATAAACGTAAAGGCGGTAGAAATGAAACAAAGTCTCATTTGGCAAACGTTTGTCTCCAGTGAGCCAATGATGGAACTCATTTGAAAATGGATGGGAAGCATTTCAAGCAAGGGAAGGGCTCGAAACGGGCCACATTTCACCACAGGGGTGGCATTTGGAAAGGGACACGTCTTGTTGTGTTCACCTGCGGAACGCTTCTGCCGATGATGATAACCTCTTTATCAACAGCCTTCCTGAATTGCTATGTTGATTTAGCAATGTCACGGAACTGTTTTCCGTCCATCAGAAGGAGTGTGGTTGGTGGTTGTGCATGGGGGCCTATAAAGAGGTTTCATTGCCATGGCTGTGTTGTATGGTTCACGTCTCACCCAGTCTCACTGGCGGGATGTTTCTGTTATTCCCTGGCTTTGTTATTTAAACAACACTGTAATGAATACCCCGCGTTCAAATTTGCACATGAGTAGAGCTGTAGGAGAATCCTGGGCCATGGGATCTTCCCGGAAGAAAGTTAAAACGTTAGCGGGTACTGTTAAACCCGTTCCCTCCTCGAATCCTTCACATTTACCTTCCCTTTGGGGATCCCTCACCGTTGACTGGTGACACTTCCGCATGGCCTAAGGAATATTCCGGCCCACAGTAGATGTCTTTGAGCCCAGGTAGTTCGATTCCTGAGTTCATAACCGCGTTGCCCTGTTGACAGGATAACTGGTAGAGTCACAGAACAGCGAAGGTATCTTGGGTAGCAGTCAAATGACTGCAGACAAATGCGGTTTTAAGAACGCTTTCTGCCAATGTTGGTGGGACACCTACTCCGTTACAGCGCTTTATCGTGGTCAGGTGGCAGCAGGGAACATCCTTGTCTGTGCATTTGCAGAAAAGGATGAGAGAGCACCTGCTCGGTGCTTAACACCTCTCCGGTGGCTTCCGCCCATGCGGTGCGGAGATGCACAGGGTGGCGTGAGCGGCCTTCGCCGGCCTTCCCGCCGGGTCCTGCGTGCGGCGGCAACGATACAGGGCCGGGCTCGCCTCCTTCGCGCCTGGACGAGTGTGGGACACAGGAGCTCCTGGTGAGAACCGAGTAATTGAGACCTTGCTTTCTTACTCAGCATGGTTTTCCCCTGAAGCATGAAAATCATTGCTAACTGTCTTCCGTGGGCCATGAAAGCCAACAGCGCAATCAAAACGCAGAGTGTAGAATTAATCTTGAAGCATAGTACCTGCCTTTTTTTTTTTTTTTTAACTTACTCATCATAAAAGAGTCGGTTTCAAAACCACCCAGGCCGAACGATTACAGGCCTGGGAGAGGGGCTTTGGGGGCGGGAGGCCAGCTCTTTGGCCAGTCTTAACAGATGTCACGTCCCAACCACGGGTCTCAGATCTCCGTCCAAGATGAAACAGTTGGAAAGGAAACAGTGCTCTCTATACAAATGTTGATTTTCTGGAGCGATGCTCAGCTCGGGCAGGCACTGCAAAACCACCCACGCCATCGTTAGCCACGTCTGTGTAGGCGTTCCCGTCCACATGAGCCCTGTTCAATGAAAGATGACATTGTTTGCTAGACTTCTTTGGCCCTTGACAGATACCTGTTGGAAGTCCTCTCTTTTCCTTTTGTTGTTCTTAAAGCCAGATTTGGAACCGACCACCTGTTTCCAGAGGAAGCTCGCTTCCGCCCCCCACCCCTGCTGCATAGGAAAAGCTTATTCCTAATGTAGGCTTCCTGTATAAACTAAAGGGATTGAATCATGCTCAATCACCAAAGCCGGGGTCTCCTGTGACTTTGGGGGCACACGGTAGGTCTTGTCAGGAACTTGAACAGTTGGTGTGCTGAGCGGTTTTCTTTGGAACTGGAATGTGGGGCAAAAATACAGTCATTATAAGAAGTTTGTTGGGTACTCACTGGAAATCTGGAAAACAGCAAACACTCCTGGGCATTTATTGTGGAGAAATGAAAACTTAAGTTCACACAGACCCCTGTCCACAGTTGCTGAATTTGTAGTAGCCAAAACCCGGCGTCAGCCCGGGTGTCCTTCAGTGAGTGAACACGCTATTTATTGATACACACTGCAACTTGCATGAATCTCCAGGAAATTATGCTGACTGCGTAGACGTGGGGACCAGACCCCTGGTTGCAGGGGTTGGGGGACTAGGGGGTCGATGTCACTATAAAAGGGAACTTCCCTTGAGGTGATATCTGTGTCTTGATAGCGGTGGGCTATAGGAACCCACACACGTGGTTCAATTGGCTTGGGTCATACAGCATTTCACAAGGGCAAGAAAAAATGTGAGATCCAAGTAGGGATTGTAGACAACTTTGTTGTATGACGCCTGTGTCAATTTCCCGGTTTTGATCATGGACTACGGTTCTATGAGATGCCACTCTTGGCAGGAAACAGGAGGCGGGAATAAGAGGTTTTCTGCACTCTTTTTGCAACTTCCTGGGAGTCTATAATTATTTCAAAATACAAAGCTAGAAAATCTTTGGTGGAAAAATATTGGCTCCTAGGAAAATCATCTGTGAAATCTGTTGGATTAGTTCATTCATATGCCTGGTAAAGAACTTCACTCACGTGCTGTCCCTTTCAGTTCTTAGCAGGCAAGGGCTGAGCAGACCCTATAAAGAGAGCCAAGTGTCTAAAGTACCTTTGTCTAAAAATTGTATTTTCCCTAAGTATCTGCTA
Organism: Ailuropoda melanoleuca; assembly: GCF_002007445.2. Taxonomy (NCBI): domain Eukaryota; kingdom Metazoa; phylum Chordata; class Mammalia; order Carnivora; family Ursidae; genus Ailuropoda; species Ailuropoda melanoleuca. The sequence goes on along the minus strand of NC_048238.1, from coordinate 6,895,709 downwards.
TGACAGAAACAAGAAGGCAAACCTAAGATGAGTTAATCACAGTCCTGGTCGGCTGACAGGGACATCTACATTAAGATCATTTATGCATTTATGTCCACAGCCTTTCCTTAGTGAAGCACGCACTGCACTTTAGCGGGGGACTGTGCCCCAGTCCCCGTGCCGGTAACAGGCTCTTTGGCTCATCCACTCCCAGACCCAACCAGCAACCGAAAGCTCGTACTCCTGCCTGATTGCCCCTGAATTCTGCTTTTTCCTCTGACTGTATGGCCGGAGATGCGTCTTGGGAACTCTCATTGAATAATTCATTTTTAGTTTTAAATAATTCACTAGTCCTGGCCTGCATAATTGCTGGGGACCAAAGAATTAATTAGTTGGATGGTTTTTCTTTCTTCTCCTTAGCTAGGTGGGAGGGCTAGGCATTGCTGAGTGGAACATAACCGCACAGCCTCTAACTAGGCCATTACCGCAGCGATATCTGAGACCATAACGGCAAAAGGATGGTAATGATCGTGACCCCGCACCGACATCAAGCTGAGATTGCGCTTTCCGCTCTCCCACGGTCTTGTCCTCGGTAGCCCCCCGCAACCCTCCCGGATAATTTTTGGCAGTGAGGACCAGGCTGATTATACATAAATAAAATAAGAATGTGATCCCAAATCCTTAGTTTAGAATATGGATCACGCAAATACGGCCCATGAACCAAACCTGGTCCACTGCCTGATTTTGTAAAAGTTTTATTGGTGCACACCCATGCCCATTCACGAAGGTATTGTCCATGGCCGCTTTCGGCTATAATGGCAGAGTTGAATAATGGTGGCAGAGACTATATGGACAGCAAAACCTGAAGTATTTATTCTCTGGCCCTTACAGAAAACAATTGGTGACCTCTGGTTTAGAATGCCCTTTGAGCCTCCAGGCTCTCGTTGATTTAAAGCAGCTTTGCTACGACTGTGGACACTGTGGAAGCTCACGCTTGAGTAGGGTTTCTTCTCCCTGCTCTTGACACCTGAGGGAGGGGACTGAGGAAGGAAAAATAGAAGCAAAAGCCCTAGATAACCCATAACTGGGCTCTAGGCCTTGGAATATTTAGGATTAGGGCCTCGGTGAGCAGAACCCAGCTCCTCCGACCGCATTGCATTTAACCTGTCTTCTACTAAGGAGAGCGAGGAGGGGATGAGCTTTGGAGTCAGAAGTAAGTTCAAATCCCCATCCCGTCTTAGGCTGTGTTATGTCGGCGCCTCTCTGTTTCCTGAGCTGGTAAAAGGTAATATTCTCCCTTTTCCACTGGGTTCTCTGAGGGTCATAGACACTCACCGACGGACAGCACTTATCATGGGCCTGGCCTGTGGTACCTAAAATAGTAAGCCTTGGTTGCTTTTATCATTATAACGACTGTTTCCCCAAGCTACCCTTTATTTTTAGGTCATCAGTTTACCAGATAAATTGCAGAGTTCTCTGTGTCTACAGTTTGAGACAGAAATTGCAATTCTAAACATCTGCAGAGCTGGAAAGCTCTTCTGGGCCCAGCACGGTCCTAGAAATGGACAGGATACTCAAAGGATAGCCTAGCTTTCTGGACGGATTGAGAGCGGTTTCTCCACAGGGACTTGGGCCCGTCTCCACTGGCAAAAAGCCAGAGCACTTTGGCATAAACAGAGCTACGTATAAAATGGAAATATTGACAATGTGTAATCCATATTGCTCAGGAGTAAGCCCTGCACAGGCAGGGTGAAAGACGCAGAAGGTAAATGTGACTAGAGCAAAGTATTTCAGAAATGTTGTCCCGATGACCTTGCAGCTAAAACCAGGAATCTGCCCTTCCTTCTGGACTTCTCAGCGTTCCTGGTCCCCGGAGGCTAGGTCACCAAGCCCCGATTTCCTACCCATTATCTTCCTCCTGCCACCCGTTCCTACTCCCCCATCACTTGTCTCTCGAATTACATAGTCTTTCCTGGTCTCCCCGACTCCAGTCTTGTTCTTCCAATTTGCAGTCGTCCTGGTCTTCCTAAAACAAATCCCAGGCCATCACATTCCCTTTGGAAACAGCTGTGGCAGAGCACAAGCAGTGTAAACTGAGTGCTAGTGACCCTTTAGGACACTCACAGGGTTGTGCCACCATGGCATATACATCTCCAGAGCGCTTCCAGCACCCCGAAAGGAAACCCCACTCCCCTGGGCTGCCTGGGTCGCATGGTTTGTTAAGCGTCTGCCTTCAGCTCAGGTTCTGATCTCAGGATCCTGGGATCTAGCCCCACATGGGGGCTCCCTGCTCAGCGGGGAGTCTGCTTCTCCTTCTCCCTCTGCTCCCGGTCCCCCCAGCTTGTGTTCTCTCTCTCTCAGATAAATAAATAAATAAATAAATAAATAAATAAACAAAATCTTTAAAAAAGGAAACCCTACCCCCATGAAGCAGTCTGTCCCCATTGCCCCCACTCTCTCCCCGCCCCCGGCAGACACTAATCTGTGCTCTGTCTCTATAGATTTGCCGAATCAAGATAGTTCATACAGACTTTCATGCCTGGCTTCTCTTACTTAGCAGAGTATTTTTGAGGTGCAGCCACGTTGCGGTCCATCCGTGCTCATTCCCTTTAATACCAGAATAACATTCCACTTTAATTCCACAGCTATCTCTCCATTGATCCGTTGACGGACACTTGGGTCGTCTCCCATCCGGGGCTGCTATACATACTGGCTGCTGTGAGCATTTGTGTGCACCCCTTGGCTTGAAGACCTGTGTCCAGCTCTTTGGGGTAGATACCCAGGACTGGGGGTGCTGGGTCGTAGGGTCATCGTATGCTGAACTGACTGAGGAAAACACCACACGGTTTCCCCTGCAGCTGCATCACTGCACATTCCTTCGTAAATCCAGAAAAGGGCTTCCTGTGGCCCTCGGAGTAATGTCCACGTTTTGGATATGGCTGACAAGATCCTCAAGACCCGTGTCCTGCAAACCTCTTGCACTGTGGACGTGCTCCACTCCCCATGCTCTGTCATGTGGTTCACGAGCTCTTCTCTCCGCCTAGAACCTGCACGTGTTTTCAGCTGTGGAAGCCGTTCGCCCTCCTGGACATTCTCTGTGAAGCCCTCCATCCCAGATGGGGCGTCTGTGTGCCCTCCCTGTGGCATCCTGGAACTCCCTTCTATTTGTCCGGGTTTGCTCCTCAAATGCTACCTCCACGGAGGCAGTGACAACGTTCTGTCATGTGTGACCTTACACTCAGTTCTCAGCACGAGGTTGGGGCTCAGCAGGTCTTTGAAGGAATGGCCTTGCAAGGGGCAGCCATCACCCTGGGACTAAATCAAGACTGTCAAGGATGATGAAGAGATGGGACACCTTTTATCATGGATGTTCATGGCCTACTTTCTGGTCTCCACCTGCATCCTCACCCCACACACATCCCCATTTCTGTTTGTTCATTATTATCACGAGTCCCAGCATTCTTCATCTTATGATGACATAATTAGAAGCAATGTTATGCTGGCTCGATGAGATCCACTAATTAGAAACATAACTATGGAAAAATATTAGATGGGTCCTCGGGTTAAGAACTAGATTCAGGGGCGCCTGGGCGGCTGTCGGTTGAGCGGTGGACTCTTGGTTTCAGCTCAGGTCACGGTCTCAGGGTCCTGGGATCGAGCCCCCCATCAGGCTCTCTGCTCAGTGGGGAGTCTGCTTCTCCCTCTCACTGTCCCTCTGTGCTCGCTCTCTGTCTCAAATAAATACAATAAATCTTAAAAAGAAAAAAAAGTAGTGCCTCTGCTTTGGGAAACCATTGGGCAGTTTGTTAAGAAGTTTAGCATACATTGACTGGGGCGCCTGGGTGGCTCAGTTGGTTGGGTGACCAACTCTTGATTTTGGCTCAGGTCATGATCTCTGGGTCGTGAGATCGAGTCCAGTGTAGGGCCCTGCACTCAGCAGGGAGTCTGCTTCTCTCTCTCTCCCTCTGCCCCTCCTCTCTCTCATAAGCACACATGCTCTCTCTCAAATAAATAAATAAATCTTAAAAAAAAAAAGTTTCGCAGGTACCTATCTGGTGCTTAGCAATCTCACCTCTAGGTCATCACCTAAGAGAAAGCAAACGATAGAGTTACGAAAGCCTTGTTCAAGAAGCCGTCTTAGGTCCAGTCGCCCAAACCTGGAAGCAATCCAGGTGTCTCTGCCTGGGAGAATGGCTAAGGATGCCATGGTGTAGCCATAGGTTGGAATACCACTCACTAATAAAAAGAAAGGCACTATTGTGACACACAGCAAGGTGCAAAGATGAATTTCCCACACACCACGCCAGTCGCAGAAGAGTAGACACTACAGGATCATGGGAAGTTCCAGGAAAGACAAATCTAACTTGTAGGGACAGACGGCAGATCCACGGTTGCTTTCTGGGCAGAGAAGGAGTAACTAGGAAGAATCATGACAGCATTGTCCGGATGGTGGACATGTTCTGTGCTCTGCTAGGTTACGTGATGTGTGCATCGCCGAAACCGACCAAAGCGTCCGTGTAGACCTATGCATTTCACTGTTTGTACACTAAACTTCAATTTTATTTTATTTATTTTATTTATGTTTTTTTAAGATTTTATTTATTTATTTGACAGACAGAGAGACAGCGAGAGAGGGAACAGAAGCAGGGGGAGTGGGAGAGGGAGAAGCAAGCTCCCAGCAGAGGAGCCTGATGCGGGGCTCGATTCCAGGACTCTGGGATCACGCCCTGAGCCGAAGGCAGACGCTTAATGACTGAGCCACCCAGGCACCCCTAAACTTCAATTTTAAAATGATAGCATAAAAGTGATCCTGCTGCTTCTAAACAAGAAGATGATTTCCATAAATACCTGGTTGCTTATTGTTACGTCTAAGCAGTAATTGAATCCCGTGAGGCCCGTCACCACATTTTAGACGGTGATACCTTGCTTGGTACTCTGAGGATCACTTAATTTGTAAAAAATTACTTTTAAGGATTGAATTGTTTTCACCAATGAAAATGTTGCTGTTTTTGAATAGTTGGTATATAATTTTCAGATCAACATTCTCGTATGCTTATTAAAGTAAAAAAAAAAGAATCTTTTAAAGTATTTGTAGCCGTCGGCCTTTGCTGTTTTGACAAACGGCTCCAAAATGTAATGGCTTCAAGCAACCACCATTCATTTAGCTCACGGTTCATGGGCCAGCAATCTGGGTCGGGCTCAGACGGGAGATTCTTTCTTCTGGTCGAGGCTGGGCTCTGTTGTACATTAGCCGCTACTCCTCCCTGTATACTGAGTTATCTGAACATGCCATTACCAGTAGCTGTAATGCCCGATGAGAGGCCAACGTTCTGGGTCTGTCGTCATTTTCAAGAGGGATGCAAGCTGCATTAGGAACTAAAGTAGGCCTGTCTGGAAGGCAGAAGCCAGAACCTAATTTCACGGTCTGGTCCTACGCAGCCCCCACACTTCCGGCCTTGTAAAGAGATCCCTTCTCAATTTGGCTTCCTCTGTGAAGTAGGATTGGAAGTTCTCCTGATGGTAAAATCTAGCTGCTTTGTCCTCCTTGGCACTGATGAGTAGCAGAAAAGCAAGCTTGATGGATTTCTGCAAATACCCAACAAAATCCCTGGGAGATTCATGCCTGGAGCTCACACTGTTGCAGGAAGCCTAGGATGATGCTGAAAACACCAGCCTCAACTCAAAAGAGCAATCCCTATATATTTTTAGTATGAGTATGAATCCAGGTGTGATCGTCACTGAACAAAAAAGGTTGCAATGATTAAAATGGTTGAAATGAGCCCTCATGGCTTATGTCAAATTTTAAGCAGTCACACCAAGAATTTTTTACGCATCTTTGTTAAAACTGGAAATTATCCACCTGAATGCTCAGAAGAAAGGGAAGACAAAAAGCAGATTTTTGAAGTGTCTTTCTGAGTCTAGTTGGTGCATTTATCATTTATCTATTATGTGTAACACCGACTTCCCCATCTGTTAACAATAGAAGCAAATCGTGCTTTAAAAAAAACGTTGCCAACGAGAGATAGTAAAAGTCATTTCCATCTTGTGCATGAAGTTTTAATGCTAAGAGATAATAGTTCTGACATTCCATTTTCACTGGCACTTACGTCAAGTTCTATTTTCTGTGTGTGGTGGTGGGGGGGCTTCATAATTATTTCAGCGACAGTGACGGGCAATGACGTTTCTTCCAAAAACCTTTTATCCTATGAAAGGTGGGACATCGTCTTGGACGTGGAGGGGAACTTGCCAGACCCCCCACGGAGGGGGTGAGGATGCAGACGCGGGGAACAGGGACCGAGAAATAAGGATCCTTCCCTCCTTGCCTCCCCCCCGAGGATCAATATTTCATCTTTTCTGCCTGAGAACTCTGATCCGGTTAGTCACGTAATCGAGCCTGGGCTGTGTTCTCCCACACACTGCCTTCTCTGGTCCCTCTTTTGGCCACAAAGACATTATTTTCTGAAGGGTCAGTTTTCTGCTTTGTAGAGCAATTGATTTTGTTTTCACATGTTACGTTTATGAACACACACACACACACACGAAAGCTTAATTATATTGAATTGTGTGCTTGGATTTGACCGTCTAGAGTCTGTGTGTACTTGTTAACGTGGTTCCCTGTTTGTAGACCCTGGGTGACAACTGTGTGTTCCCATCACCAGCCTCCAGCTCGGAAGTCCGTGCTCTGCCTTGGTGCCTGGCTGTTACTTAATTAATTGATGCACGCTGTCTTCATGCCTAGAGCTGGGCTTTACGTTAGAAGCCTGTCCAGAGTCGGGATCCCCCCCGGAAGCAGAGGCCGTGACGGGGTCAGAGTGCATGCAGTTGACCCGTGAATCCCGGGAGGCAGCGGCCTATGGAGGAGAATCCGCAAGTCTCTGAGCAGCGCGGGCGGCTGGAGCCCACCCATGGGGGCCTCAGAGACCACGGACCCTGCCTCAGAGGCATCCTGCCCGAGGGCTGAGGGCTCTGGGGCTTAACTCCCAAGAGTTATTTGCTGAATGCTGCTTCCAGAAGCCCCAACTCTTCACCGCTGGGGCCAGTGTGGCATGCAGGCTAACGCCTTTGTGTGTAAAGGGGAGCGGGGAGGAAAGGAGCAGGATCCAACAGCAGGAAGACGGCTTCTGCAAACCAGGCAGCGGCCCTCGCCAGCTGGGCTCTCCCCGCCCCCCGACCCCGGACTTCCCAGCCTCCAGCACGGTGAGCCGGACACGGACGCCGTGACAGCCGCTTTGTCTGTGGTGCTTCCGTATAGCAGCCTGTGCTGACAAGGACGGAGCACGTGCCCCTCTCCTCGAAGTCGCACACACCATGCCTGTCCCTAACCCAACGACTGGAACTTAGTCCCGTGTCCACACTTCGCTATAAATGGGTTTAGAGGATGTGATCCTTATTTTGGGGTGACCAGGGGCTCGGTGGAAAACAGCAGGTCTTATTCTGCGGGGCCGAGTTTCTCCACCCCCGCCTGATGGACATGTTGGGCAGGGTGGTTCTCTGCGGCGGGAGGCTGTCCTAGGCATTGCTGGGTGCTCAGAGTCCCTGCCCTCCAACCACCAGATGCAAGGAGCATGTTCCCCGCCCCACCCCGCCCCCAAACAGTGATGACCAGTAAAAATGTCTGCAGACATGGCCCCATGTCCCCTGTGGGTAAAGTCGCCTTGGGTTGAGAACTGCTGTGAAAGGGATGGGAGAATCTCCTATTCAGAGACACACGTCAACACCAGCCCTTGCCGGGGAGATGGGTCTCTTTCCTGTATCTGGGCAAACCCTGCTGTCGCTGGAGGTCCAGCTGTGGTGTTATTTCCAGGTCGGTCAGCAGGCCGAGCTTGGCTGGAGCTGTTTTGTGATGTTCTGGCACGGTTGCTGACCTTGTCAGCGCCAAGTCTGATGCACCCTCTCGGAGATTCTGTGAACTACTTAATATTCCTTAATACATCCACGTTGTGTTTAGACTAGCCAGGCCTTAAGTCCGACTGTTTACAACTAAGAATCCAGGCTGATACAATTGGCCTCATTAAGATTCACCCACGATCCCCCTTTAAGACCTTGGGTCTTTTGTTCCTAGGGTTAAGAAGCCNGACTTCCCCATCTGTTAACAATAGAAGCAAATCGTGCTTTAAAAAAAACGTTGCCAACGAGAGATAGTAAAAGTCATTTCCATCTTGTGCATGAAGTTTTAATGCTAAGAGANCGTGCCCCTCTCCTCGAAGTCGCACACACCATGCCTGTCCCTAACCCAACGACTGGAACTTAGTCCCGTGTCCACACTTCGCTATAAATGGGTTTAGAGGATGTGATCCTTATTTTGGGGTGACNATAATAGTTCTGACATTCCATTTTCACTGGCACTTACGTCAAGTTCTATTTTCTGTGTGTGGCGGGGGGGGGCTTCATAATTATTTCAGTGACAGTGACGGGCAATGACGTTTCTTCCAAAAACCTTTTATCCTATGAAAGGTGGGACATCGTCTTGGACGTGGAGGGGAACTTGCCAGACCCCCCACGGAGGGGGTGAGGATGCAGACGCGGGGAACAGGGACCGAGAAATAAGGATCCTTCCCTCCTTGCCTCCCCCCCGAGGATCAATATTTCATCTTTTCTGCCTGAGAACTCTGATCCGGTTAGTCACGTAATCGAGCCTGGGCTGTGTTCTCCCACACACTGCCTTCTCTGGTCCCTCTTTTGGCCACAAAGACATTATTTTCTGAAGGGTCAGTTTTCTGCTTTGTAGAGCAATTGATTTTGTTTTCACATGTTACGTTTATGAACACACACACACACACACAAAAGCTTAATTATATTGAATTGTGTGCTTGGATTTGACCGTCTAGAGTCTGTGTGTACTTGTTAACGTGGTTCCCTGTTTGTAGACCCTGGGTGACAACTGTGTGTTCCCATCACCAGCCTCCAGCTCGGAAGTCCGTGCTCTGCCTTGGTGCCTGGCTGTTACTTAATTAATTGATGCACGCTGTCTTCATGCCTAGAGCTGGGCTTTACGTTAGAAGCCTGTCCAGAGTCGGGATCCCCCCCGGAAGCAGAGGCCGTGACGGGGTCAGAGTGCATGCAGTTCGACCCGTGAATCCCGGGAGGCAGCGGCCTATGGAGGAGAATCCGCAAGTCTCTGAGCAGCGCGGGCGGCTGGAGCCCACCCATGGGGGCCTCAGAGACCACGGACCCTGCCTCAGAGGCATCCTGCCCGAGGGCTGAGGGCTCTGGGGCTTAACTCCCAAGAGTTATTTGCTGAATGCTGCTTCCAGAAGCCCCAACTCTTCACCGCTGGGGCCAGTGTGGCATGCAGGCTAACGCCTTTGTGTGTAAAGGGGAGCGGGGAGGAAAGGAGCAGGATCCAACAGCAGGAAGACGGCTTCTGCAAACCAGGCAGCGGCCCTCGCCAGCTGGGCTCTCCCCGCCCCCCGACCCCGGACTTCCCAGCCTCCAGCACGGTGAGCCGGACACGGACGCCGTGACAGCCGCTTTGTCTGTGGTGCTTCCGTATAGCAGCCTGTGCTGACAAGGACGGAGCACGTGCCCCTCTCCTCGAAGTCGCACACACCATGCCTGTCCCTAACCCAACGACTGGAACTTAGTCCCGTGTCCACACTTCGCTATAAATGGGTTTAGAGGATGTGATCCTTATTTTGGGGTGACCAGGGGCTCGGTGGAAAACAGCAGGTCTTATTCTGCGGGGCCGAGTTTCTCCACCCCCGCCTGATGGACATGTTGGGCAGGGTGGTTCTCTGCGGCGGGAGGCTGTCCTAGGCATTGCTGGGTGCTCAGAGTCCCTGCCCTCCAACCACCAGATGCAAGGAGCATGTTCCCCGCCCCACCCCGCCCCCAAACAGTGATGACCAGTAAAAATGTCTGCAGACATGGCCCCATGTCCCCTGTGGGTAAAGTCGCCTTGGGTTGAGAACTGCTGTGAAAGGGATGGGAGAATCTCCTATTCAGAGACACACGTCAACACCAGCCCTTGCCGGGGAGATGGGTCTCTTTCCTGTATCTGGGCAAACCCTGCTGTCGCTGGAGGTCCAGCTGTGGTGTTATTTCCAGGTCGGTCAGCAGGCCGAGCTTGGCTGGAGCTGTTTTGTGATGTTCTGGCACGGTTGCTGACCTTGTCAGCGCCAAGTCTGATGCACCCTCTCGGAGATTCTGTGAACTACTTAATATTCCTTAATACATCCACGTTGTGTTTAGACTAGCCAGGCTTAAGTCCGACTGTTTACAACTAAGAATCCAGGCTGATACAATTGGCCTCATTAAGATTCACCCACGATCCCCCTTTAAGACCTTGGGTCTTTTGTTCCTAGGGTTAAGAAGCCAGGCAAATATTCTAGGAATAACTCACAAAGGCAAATTCCCATGCTCGAGACCCAGGGGAACATGCTAGTTTCCACACGAGTTTATAGGTTAAATTCTGTCTCCATTATCTGGTTTTTTATTTCCCTCTTCCTTTTAGGACTCGTTGAGAAACTTTGACAGAGTCAAAATTCCCTCTGGATTTCTATACATTTATTTATGCTTTCTTGTGCTTCTATGTTCCAATGCAACTCATATAATTCTCTCCTCCCGTCTTTTCCTTTCTTTTCCACAGCAGTGACTCATTTCGCTTTCTTCTGTCTCTGTCTCCATTTTCTTCTGGCCTGATCTCTTCTCCACTGACTCGTATCTGCTTTTAGTCTTGCTGTATCCTTTTCTCTTCCCTCCTCATCCCTGGCTTTAACCCCTTCAACCTCTGGTGTGTTTTATTTTCTGTGCAGCAGGAAAGCTGTCTCTGAAAAGGGAGTGAGTTCATTCTGGAGTAAGTAGGAAAGTAGGAAGAATGGTGGGGGAGGCATGTTGGCTGGAGTCCCCTGTCATTCCTANTGTGTGTTCCCATCACCAGCCTCCAGCTCGGAAGTCCGTGCTCTGCCTTGGTGCCTGGCTGTTACTTAATTAATTGATGCACGCTGTCTTCATGCCTAGAGCTGGGCTTTACGTTAGAAGCCTGTCCAGAGTCGGGATCCCCCCCGGAAGCAGAGGCCGTGACGGGGTCAGAGTGCATGCAGTTCGACCCGTGAATCCCGGGAGGCAGCGGCCTATGGAGGAGAATCCGCAAGTCTCTGAGCAGCGCGGGCGGCTGGAGCCCACCCATGGGGGCCTCAGAGACCACGGACCCTGCCTCAGAGGCATCCTGCCCGAGGGCTGAGGGCTCTGGGGCTTAACTCCCAAGAGTTATTTGCTGAATGCTGCTTCCAGAAGCCCCAACTCTTCACCGCTGGGGCCAGTGTGGCATGCAGGCTAACGCCTTTGTGTGTAAAGGGGAGCGGGGAGGAAAGGAGCAGGATCCAACAGCAGGAAGACGGCTTCTGCAAACCAGGCAGCGGCCCTCGCCAGCTGGGCTCTCCCCGCCCCCCGACCCCGGACTTCCCAGCCTCCAGCACGGTGAGCCGGACACGGACGCCGTGACAGCCGCTTTGTCTGTGGTGCTTCCGTATAGCAGCCTGTGCTGACAAGGACGGAGCACGTGCCCCTCTCCTCGAAGTCGCACACACCATGCCTGTCCCTAACCCAACGACTGGAACTTAGTCCCGTGTCCACACTTCGCTATAAATGGGTTTAGAGGATGTGATCCTTATTTTGGGGTGACCAGGGGCTCGGTGGAAAACAGCAGGTCTTATTCTGCGGGGCCGAGTTTCTCCACCCCCGCCTGATGGACATGTTGGGCAGGGTGGTTCTCTGCGGCGGGAGGCTGTCCTAGGCATTGCTGGGTGCTCAGAGTCCCTGCCCTCCAACCACCAGATGCAAGGAGCATGTTCCCCGCCCCACCCCGCCCCCAAACAGTGATGACCAGTAAAAATGTCTGCAGACATGGCCCCATGTCCCCTGTGGGTAAAGTCGCCTTGGGTTGAGAACTGCTGTGAAAGGGATGGGAGAATCTCCTATTCAGAGACACACGTCAACACCAGCCCTTGCCGGGGAGATGGGTCTCTTTCCTGTATCTGGGCAAACCCTGCTGTCGCTGGAGGTCCAGCTGTGGTGTTATTTCCAGGTCGGTCAGCAGGCCGAGCTTGGCTGGAGCTGTTTTGTGATGTTCTGGCACGGTTGCTGACCTTGTCAGCGCCAAGTCTGATGCACCCTCTCGGAGATTCTGTGAACTACTTAATATTCCTTAATACATCCACGTTGTGTTTAGACTAGCCAGACTTAAGTCCGACTGTTTACAACTAAGAATCCAGGCTGATACAATTGGCCTCATTAAGATTCACCCACGATCCCCCTTTAAGACCTTGGGTCTTTTGTTCCTAGGGTTAAGAAGCCAGGCAAATATTCTAGGAATAACTCACAAAGGCAAATTCCCATGCTCGAGACCCAGGGGAACATGCTAGTTTCCACACGAGTTTATAGGTTAAATTCTGTCTCCATTATCTGGTTTTTTATTTCCCTCTTCCTTTTAGGACTCGTTGAGAAACTTTGACAGAGTCAAAATTCCCTCTGGATTTCTATACATTTATTTATGCTTTCTTGTGCTTCTGCGTTCCAATGCAACTCATATAATTCTCTCCTCCCGTCTTTTCCTTTCTTTTCCACAGCAGCGACTCATTTCGCTTTCTTCTGTCTCTGTCTCCATTTTCTTCTGGCCTGATCTCTTCTCCACTGACTCGTATCTGCTTTTAGTCTTGCTGTATCCTTTTCTCTTCCCTCCTCATCCCTGGCTTTAACCCCTTCAACCTCTGGTGTGTTTTATTTTCTGTGCAGCAGGAAAGCTGTCTCTGAAAAGGGAGTGAGTTCATTCTGGAGTAAGTAGGAAAGTAGGAAGAATGGTGGGGGAGGCATGTTGGCTGGAGTCCCCTGTCATTCCTATGGAGTCCTGAGGCTGCCTGGGGGAGGGCTGGAGGCCAGCACTGGGGCGAGAGAATGAGATCTAGGCAGACTCTGGGGCTGCCCCTGCAGGGGTGAGGCCAACCTCACAATACGGGTTTGCCAAAAGTCTCCGAGTTCAGTAGCACTCAAGGCACTGGAGGTGGTGGTGGGAAAGCTTAGATGCAGCCATCCCTGGGCGTTGGTGGTGCTGGACCTTGATTCTGGGGCCCATCAAGGCTCAAGGGAGCTGAGTAGATGTTCTCAAGGTGTCAAGGTGAGGCTGGATGTCAGAGAAGACGGCAGCGCTCCCGGAGCTTGAGCGCGAAAGAGAAAAGCAAGCAGAAGCTGGGTGGGCGTCTAACCTGGACTGTGAGCGGGGAGCGGGCTGAGACAGCAAGGACGTGCCCCTCTTGGGAGTCCAGGGCCCTCCCAGGGTGCCTTGCTCCATCTCAGCGAGCCTGGCCCAGTGCCGTGGGGGTGGCAGGTTGGACACGGTCAGGGCCGAGGTGGGCAGAGCCTGTGATAATTGCACAGAGCTAGGGAATAGCTTCCTGTAGCAGTGATTCAAACACCGGAAATGTGCATCAGAATCCCCTCGGAGTCTAGAATAAGCGGAGACCGTGGCGCTGCATCCTCAGGGCTCCTGATGCAGCGGAGCTGGGATGGGGCCCAGGAAGCGGCATTTCTAACAAGTCCAGAGGCGAGGCTGCGGGCGTGGGCCATGCTCTGAGAACCACTGGCTTGTGCCTTTTCTCACACGAGGTTTCTCAACCCTGGCTGTATATTAGCATCAGGGGAGGGGGTTAAAAATCTTGTAGTGACTTTGCTACGGGTCAGGGATGGGCTTTTGCTTCCATTGCAACAACCAGAATGAAATGGGCAAATTACACAGATTTTTAGAAGCACCGGAGAGACGTGGAAACAGAGGGGGAAGTGGAACAAAAATTCCAGAGAAGGGAGAGAGCTTCCTGGGTGAGATGAGAGCTTTTCGACCAATCCTAGCTACCCGTGGCCCCGCCCCGGACAAATGAAACCCCACCCTGGAGGTGGGATCTGGCCTCAGCATCGGTGACCTGTAAGGATCCCCGGGTTACTGCAGGGGCAGCCAGGGCAGAGAAACACACTCTTCTATGGAGAACTGGCCTTAGGGCCCCAACTGGATTGGTCTAGGGTTTTCTGCGGTGAGAGAGGCTCTGACTGCCCAGGGATAAACCAGTTGACCAGGAGAGGCAGAAGGGTGCAGGGCTTTCCCAGGGGCACACAGCTGTCAGAGGAGAGCACGAAGGGCGGGGTGCATGCCCATTCTGGTTTTGGGGATACACAGAGCTCATGATTCTGACCGTCTCCTCCTCCCTCCCCACTTGGGTCTGGGAGAGTAAGCACACGATGTGACTGCTCTTTACCTACAGGTCTTTCTCCCTTACTCACCCCTGCAATCCCATATCCCGAGACGCGAGCTCAGTGGTTCTCAACTGGAGGAGATTGCGCACCCAGGGGGCATTGGGCAATATCTGTAAACACCTTCGGTTGTCAGTACTCGGGGTGGAAAGGTGCTCCTGGCAGCTGGTGGACGGAAGCCAGGGATGCCACACAGGTCCTACACTGCACAGACAGTCCCCGCCACAGAGAAGGAGCCAGACCCAGATGTGTGTAGTGCCGAGGCTGAGAAATGCTGCTCTGGCTAGACTGCGTGCACGGCCGCCTGAAGCGTCCCACCCCTGCTCTGAGCTCTGATGGTGAGGGTCGAGACTCGGTAGATGAGGCCAGGGCAGTGCTCCCCGTCCCCCTGACCTCCTGCTGCTCTGAAAATGTTTGCAGCAACCGCTAATGTTTTCAGCAGTGAGCACCTGCGTGCACAGGTGGGGGCGGTTGGCCCGGAGCATAGGTGGAGGGCTCGGCCAGGACGNGTGCAGCATCCGCTAACGTTTTCAGCAGTGAGCACCTGCGTGCACAGGTGGGGGCGGTTGGCCCGGAGCATAGGTGGAGGGCTCGGCCAGGACGTGAATGGGACCTGTGTGTTCTGAGGGGCCAGGCTGCCTCAGAGCTCCAGCAGCTTCAAAGCAACTGCCCTCGCTTTTCCACAGCCCTCCTCCTCCTCCCGGCCTGAAACAGCCTGCCCATCCCGCATCCTGTGCCCAAATTGCTCACAGTGACTCATTTCTCGTGGGGAGACAAAAGAAGCCCTTGACTCCAATAAATGTTTAAAACAAACAGAAATAACAAATCACTGATTCCCAGGAAGGTGGGAGGAGGTGAGGTGGATAGAATATTTTCCCACCATTGTACTAACATGACTTAATTAGTCCGATGTGCTGCTTACCACCTGGATAGGTGTGGAAAGGTGTGACAGGTTGAAGAGGAGTTCAATTCAGGACAAGGAGGCCTGGAACAAGGTGAAATGCATGCTCCAGGGAAAGAGGGCGGGCGGAGGGGGTGCAGAGGGAGCCTGCACGCCGAGAGGTGGGCTGAAGGCTCTCCGAGGGAGCCCTAGCGGCGGATAGCGTTATAAGCACTTCACCTGGATCACCTCATGCAATCCTCATGAGCCCATGTGACAGATGCTATCATTGCCACCTGCATCAGTTAGCCATCGTCTCAGCAATACTGTGTAACAAACATCCCCACAAAACTTCTGTGGCTTAACACACCAATCCTTTAATCTCTCCTAGTGTGTCCGCTGTCCACAGTTCAGCGAGACCCAAGGGATCCAGTGTGGGCACAGCTGGAGTTAGCTCCAAGCCACAGGTGGGGTTCAGGCGGCTTCAGGCATGTCTCTTTTTGTTGGAACCCGGGGTGTGACTGGAATATGTTTTTCCCACAACGGTGGGAGATGTGCAAGAGGGCAGCCAAACCGTGCAAACCCATTTCAAGCCACTTCTTGTGTCATATCTCGCATTGGCGAAGTGAGGCACTTTGCTGAGCCTGAAATTGAGAGGTGGGAACGTGCACTCTGCCCACGCTGAGTTCAAAGCAAGTCATAGAGCCAAACCCCACACTGATGGAGTGGGGAAGTATACTCCCCCTGTGAAAGCTCGTGGCAGGGGGAGGCACTGTTGGGAATTCATATTTGCCAAGAATCGAACCTACCACATTTTAAATATGAGCAGACTCAGCCACAGAGGCATTCAGCAAGTTGCTTTAGGCCAAGGGTTCGGCTGGGATGTGAACCCAGATGGTGTGGCTCTTGAGAGCCTATGTGACACTGCCCCGGTCCACACCAGTGGACTGCATCCACCNGTCGGCTGGGATGCGAACCCAGATGGTGTGGCTCTTGAGAGCCTATGTGACACTGCCCCGGTCCACACCAGTGGACTGCATCCACCACCCATGCCTCTAGACCCCACGGCGCGCCGTCTTATGCTGCCTGTGGGGGCAAGTCTCCAAGCAGCCCCTGGAGGTCCTCACCTCCTGGTGTTCGCACCCCTGCCTCACCTCCTCCGGGTTGGACATGGCCAATGTTTGCGACCAGGAGAATTCTGAGAAAGCGGTGGTGTGTGCCTTCTGAGGCTAGGTCATAGTAATCATTTTGGTTTTCTCTTTGGAGTCTTGGATCACTCACTCTGGTGGACCTCGGACGACATTGTGAGGATGCCCAAGCAGCCTGTAGAGAGGTCCCCATGGAGAGGATCCGAGCCCTCCGGCCAACAGCCGGCACCCACATGCCTGCCCTGTTGAGTGAGCCGCCTTCAAGCAGACCCTTCAGCCTGTGCTCTCCAGACGTTTCTTTTGAGTTTTCCAGCAGAAGCCCAGATATTGTGAACCAAGGACAGGCCATCCCTTCTGGGTCCTGTCTGGATTCTGGACCGGAAGAAACTTGGACATGTAATGAATGATTCTGGTTAAGTCACTAAATTTTGGGAGGATTTACTATACAGCAATAGATAACTAACATATAGCCTTTCCTAAGGACTCGAGATACCACTCAACGCTCAACGGCCAAGCGGAACTTGAAACCCCAATGTTCTGACCTCTTGGTGTTGTCTTAACTGTCACATGAGCAAGGATGAGGACTCAGGCCCCTGGACCGACACTGGACGCTGGGGAGTCAGTGCACGGTAGACCTGACAGAGAGAAGGAATCCTGGAAGACTATCTGTGGTGTAAGATACCGAACGTGGAAAAACCAAGGGTAGTTATAGCTGCATAGCTGCACTTCACGAGTGTCTCCAGGGAACGTTATGACTTCTAGAAAACTTGCCCCTACACATGGCCTCCCCAGCGACGAGGGGCGTGGCAAACAGCTCACTTCTGACAGTTGCCTTCCCTCTCTGAAGAGCTTCCTTCCTAGACTCAGGAGTAGTTCTGGGGCCGTTCATCTGTGTTGCCTTCAAACAAGATGTTCATGTCCGGTCTTCCGTCGTACTTTGTCCCTCCCTTCACTGAAGTCAATCTGTCCCTCGTTAGCTCTTGGGCATATTCAACTTCCCCTCAAAAGGCAGTTCTTGTCAACCAATAAGAGACAAATGTGGAAATGAGAGGACACTGGCTTCCCTGACACAACCAACAGAAAGATAAGAAAACCCCACTGGCTTTTTATAATTTTTACGTGAGGAAACCAATGTCTGCCCACAGTAAAAGTGGAGACCTGATAGTCTTGCAAGGATTCTGGCAGCTGGGGAGGGAGACTATTCTAAATATACCATCGTTTAAAAAAGCTCTCACCGCTAGACTCGGTCTGTCACCATTCACCTCTGTCCCCCAGTGATCGCTCTGGTATGTCGCACTGGGCACAGCTCATCAGAAGTGCTTTTCTATGCAGGAAGAATGCTCCCGCCTCGAAGCCTCTTTGTAAACTGGAGTTGCTAAGCATTCCTGGGATGCGGGAAAGGCAATTTGCTTGATTCAAGAGATCGGATTGGGGAAGGATCAATCTTGGTCACACGGTTGGTTAGTGAGATCAGTCAGGGGCTTGATGGTTTCCGGAAGAAATCTTTTAAACCCACAGATTCTTCTGTCTGTGAGTTCTTTGGCCTCAAACACTCCGCAAGGGGCCAGGGGCTAGAATGTTCAATGCGATTCTCTGCCTCCCACGCAATCAGCAGGGACACATGATCACCACGTGTGTTCTTTGAACTGAGGAGGGAAAAATCTTACACAGCACACACACCCCCCACACACATATGGTTAGAATGTTCTCTGTTTTAGATAGGCATCGCCGTGATAAATGTTTAACACGTTTTCAATACAACATAAGACACGGCAGGGAGTCCTCAATTAAGATTGAGAAACACCAACCTTGAAACATTCAGACCTGAGATATTTGAAAATAAGCATACAACTGGATGGGTATTATTTGGTGTGTTATTTTAACGAGTGCTTAATTTCTTTTTCTTTTTCTTTTGAAAGAGAGTGAGCAAGAGAGAGAGCACAAGCCAGGGAGGAGAGGCAGAGAGAAGCAGACTCCCCACTGAGCAGGGAGTCCCATTCAGGGCTCGATCCCAGGACCCTGAGCCGAAGGCAGATGCCTAACTGACTGAGCCCCCCCAAGGCGGTCCATTTAACAATCATTTTAATACTAAGCATAGGTCCTTGCTATGTAATCACATCATGAGTTTATACTCACACTTACTGTGAACTGAGACGTTCACGTTCATTGACTGACCTCACCGTCAGCACGACCAGACAGTAGCGATATCAGCGTATGTAACTGCAGGAAGATGACGGAGCTCACCCAGTGCCACAGAACCGGGAAAGGACATAGCTGGAGCTGACCCTGAAAACAGCCCCGCTCCAGCCCGTGTGCTTCCACACTGCCTACCAGCCCCTTCGGGAGGCACACACTCCTCCACATTTGCATTACGCCTTAAAATGCGTTGCAGTACACGCGTCTGAACTTGATTGTGCCATGAGTCATTAGCAAATTACTGTTCCTCTCTTTCCTTTTGGCAGTTTTATTTCCAGTATATTTATTCTTCAAAATCCAGTTCAAATTTCACCGCCCGTGAGCTTTCCCCAAACCCCAGCTCTGCCCTTTATATTTTGCACCTTATATTTCTCCCTATTGTTGGATTCTTTTGTATTTATTTGCCTGTATGGGCTCCTTTAGGGCAGAACTAAAATCTCTTTTCCCTTGTCTCCTGGAAAATTTCAATTCATTCCAAAAAATCTCAATTTATGGAGGTAGAATTAATATGCAATAAAACACATAGCTCTCATTTGTGCCACTGGGGGATGGTTTCAAATGTTCGCATCTATGTGCCTAACAACCCAGTTAAGGTGCAGAACATTTCCATCACCCCTTCTGCCCCTTTGCAGCCAATGGCCTTCAAACAACTGCGGACTGGAACCCCCATCTGCATGTTGTAAAAACCTTTCAGACTTATCCATCTTCTTTAGTCTAGTTAATGCTCCTGGAATCCTTCCAGCTGCTCAGATTATAAAACGCAAAGCCCCTTTTGTCATATCCTTTCCCCCTGTCTTCAACACATAGTTCCTCATCTACCGAACTGTGCAGAGCGTCTATGTTCCAAGGCAAGGATGGAGTCATGAGCCAAAGCCAGTCAATGCCACCTTCCCATAGTTCTTTCTTCTCTCCTCCTTACTTCGCCTGCCCCCTGTCCAGTTCATGTTCTCCTCATCTTTATACTGTTACTCCCCAGCTGTGGGTTGGGTCTTGCCACCTCCTCGTCTCCTAACCCATCAATCTCAGGGCTCCTGGCTACTGTCAGGAACACCCCATGCCTCCCCATTCCATTCAAAACACAACAGACAAAATAATGTCTCAGCCCCTCAGGTTGCCTTCAGGAAGTTTTGCAGTCTGGCTTCATCCTGCCTTTCTAGCTTATCTCCTTTCACCTGCGACCAGGAGACCTAAACTCAGGCCGCCCCAGGCAGCTGTTGTGTCTCCTTTGAACTCTGAGTCTTTGCTTAGGACTTTCTTTCTGCTTGGAATGTTGCTCTTTCTGCCTCTGGAAATCTTACCGTCAGTGTCTTGTTCCGCAAGGTCTTTTGAGATGCCCTCTCTCTAGATTCTCCCACAGTGTGCCATGTCTGTTTATCCACGTGCTGCCCTCAGACCCTCTGGTGTGCACTCCTAGGTACTTGATTTCCCGGTGTGTCTCCCAGATACGTCATTAGTGCCACACCATGGAGGAGTCCGTGTTGTGAGAATGAGAGAACGCTCTTTCTGGAAAAGGAGCAGCGTTCTCATTCCTTTCCTCTGCTTATTTTTATACTGGGGATACGTGGGTCAGCATGTTTCTCTCTTCAGTTGGCTGCTGGGAAGCTTGGAGCTAAACATGGCCCCCCCTTCCCCCAAACGCAGAGAAATTCCGTGTGCTGCTGTTACCCCTGATTTCATCTCGTGTTTCTAATTTTCCCAATACCTGTATTTCTTATCCGTTTTTCTCCTCTGGATGGGTTTCACTATGCTTCTCCTCATAGTAGGTACTCAGTTAATTTGTTTGATGAAACAATCCGTTGGTTTCACTGGCATGCAGCAGAGAAAACACAGCAAAGCCCAAGGGTGGATGGGTGCTTGAGTCAGGTCTACACCAACCCCCAGCCCCAACAGCCCAGCACAGAACTCGGCCCTGATTAGAAACTCAATAAATGTTACATTTCACTGAATTTAAAAAAGAGAGATGGGGCCACGGGAGCTAAAATCATCACTAAAAGGTCATGAAAAATCCGTGAGGATAAAGTTGTTTCTGTCGTAGGATTATTATAAAGCTATGGGCATCCAACTAACATCAAAAAAGGTAGAGAATGGGGCACCTGGCCGGCTCAGTCGGTACAACGTTCGACTCTTGATCTCGGGGTTGTGAGTTCGGGCCCCACCTTGGGCATAGAGCTTCCTTTAAAAAAAAAGGAAAGGAAGAGAATGATTTTGGACTTTACCACTGCCATCTCATGCAGAGTGTTCTGGACCAAGGCAAAGGCCGGCCGAAGGAGCAGCCGCAGCCCCCTCGCTGGAGCAAGGAAACTCGGGATGCAGGAGTGTCTGGGGAAGCTGTTCAAAGGCTGGTTGCTTCTGCCACAACAAAGGGAAACGATAAGATGAAATTGATGATTTTTTATACACCACTTTATATCATCAATGCTGTTGCACAGAAACTGAAGATTTATGCACTCATAGAGAAAGCAGGTAAGGAGGAAATCCAGAAAACGTAAAGACGTGTCATTGTAAGGTAAGACGGAACTGTGTCTCTCCACTGAGGCCCTGGTTTCCGTTTCCCATCACGTCCCACTGGAGAGAGACCTTGGCCATCATCTGCCTCTGAGCCGCTCTAGGTTTGCGTCTCTGTGTGGGTTTCCCGGAGTCTATCAGAGGCAGATGCGCACATCCCCCCTCTTCTGACCTGGCAGGACGTGATCTCAGCTCAGACAGACAAGTTCCTCGGGCCTCCACGCATCAGGAGCACACCAGCGCCCCTCTCAGTTCAAGATCATGGGTGGGAAGCTGGAGGCAAGGGCATTCCTGAGAATGAATCCCAGCTCTCTGCTTGCCCTTCCCTGAGCCAGGCATCCCATGCATCTGCGAAGCCACTTGGGGAAAGAGTGTGTGTTCGTTGGAACAACAATGGCTAGCCCATCTCTGCTGTCCGGTCATCCTCACCGATGACATCTCTTCTTCCTGTAGAATCTTCTAGAAAGACTCTGGGTGCCCAATCCTGGGATGTAAGCCCATGTACCCTATCTCTCAAAACAGCTCAGCCCTGTATCTATCCTGCAAACATAAACCAGGTCAGTGAAATGCATGGAGCCCCAGGAAGCCCGGAAAAGCAGCCGAGAGGAGAGTCCTCGAGGAGAATCCTCACCTCGTGGGGCAGCTTTAGGAGGGGTTCTGAAACTGGCCGGCAGTTTTCCGTACCCTTTTCACTTACAGTTACTCTATGGGCAGCTAAACAGCTTAACTCTATCATCATGTGCTTTTCATTGCACTAATTTTTTTTTTTAACCTGAGAAATAATGGTGCTCTTTTCTTTGCTGCATTTTTTTTTCTGTAGGAAAACATCAAATATTCCAAACATAGAAAGAGCTGTCTTTGATCTTCAATCCTTGCCCACCAAAGGTTGTAAATCAGAGTTTCTCCACCTCGGCACTATTGACATTTAGGGCTGGATAGCCTTTGTCAGGGGGGCTGTCCTGCGTACCGAGGGGTAGTAGCAACATGTCTCGGCTGTGCAGTAGTACCCTAACCCCCGTTTCTGCAGCCTCTGCAGTGCTGTGAGCCACCAAGCAGCAAGCTTCAAGAGGGAGGCGTGCTTTTTTTTTTTTTTTTTTTAGGGNTTTTAGTGTAGACTTGTGCTAATGGATCCTCAGGGAATTTTCCCAGACCTGACGCCTCGAGGCAGAGCTAGGAAGAGTGGGGAGAAGACAGGAATGGGGAAGGGAGGCCTGGTTTCACCTACCCTTAGGGTCAGTCTGAGAATACTAGTGTGACCTGTAGGAAGGAAGCTGGGCCTTTTGCACCCGCATGAAGTGCCATTTCCCCAAGAAGCCACATTTAAAAACGTCAGTCTGGTGTCTAAGAAATAATAAAAATAATAAAAACTGTGCAATTTCCTAAACTGGGTTTTCATTCCTAGTCCAGTGTAACTGAACTTGTTAAAACCTTTCTCTTCTTTCTCTCTCTCTTGTTATCACATACAAATGGCAAATGTCCTCAGAGTCTCTTTCTTGCCCTCGACCCCTCCCCAGTTTGTTCTCAAGCCTGGCGCTCATCATGGGCTCTTACTTCTGCCCCATCCCTCCCTTCCTCTCCGTCTTTGTCCTTCCTGTTGCTCTGGTTTAAATCTCTGTCCTTCCAGTGTGGCTGTCTCCATGATGAACATGACAGAAGCTTCAGGCGGAGAGCAGGCTGGGGGTTACTTCACTGAGCAGCAGGAGACGGAGGGTAAGTCAGGACAGCTCTAAGTGTGAGACCGAATGCATTCCTAAGACACTTGGTCATACGGGACACCAACTTTTGCCCCATTAATACGACCATTAACTCTGTGGTCTTTTTATTGAATGACTGTTGTTTTGAACCCTCTGTCAGTTTCTATTGCTCTATCCCAAATCATGGCAAACTTATTGGCTTGAAACCATGTCCACTGATGAGTCCCGAGTTCGCAGGTCAGAAGTCTGGGCACAGTGTGGCTGCGCTCTCTGCTCAGGTCACGCTGGGCTGCACTGGACGCGGCGGCCTCACCTGGACTCTGGGGCTGTGGTTCTCATCTGAAGGTCTGGTCCTTTTCCAAGCTCATGCGATTGGGGCAGAATGTAGCTCTTCACAACTATAGAAGACACAGTGATGAACTGTCAGGTAAGAGTCTCTTGTTCCAGTGGGTTCCTGACCGAAAGAACACTAGAGACTTCCCAGACTGTCGGGTCCTCATGGGACTTGCTTTGCATCGAATAAACACTTACTGGTTGCCGACTTCTCATGATAAGGCTGAACCCTTAATCATTGATTCCTTAATCGAAATAGAGTTGATCAAGGCAAGTGATGAGACATGATCTATCTTCATCCACCAACCTGCAGATTCCTTTCTTGTGTTATCCTTAAGGTAAGTGGAAGCAAGTCTAGGAGGTGGGTATTAAATGCTCTTGCCTTGACTCTGAGTGGAGGTAAGAACAGGATGGTGGAGGTATGGGGGTGCTTGGTGAGGGTCTGAGTTTCCTGGGTTGATGCCTATTGGAGATCCCAGTGCAAGGACCGGAGACCTGGAATTAAGAGCTGAGAGGGAGGTCCAATAATTCTTATAAGGAAGTCAGAGGTAGGTCTCATTCATAAGCAGGACTGGAGACAGGAATCCAAGAGCCAGGTTCTGGAGAAGAATGGCAGCTGGATATATTATCGTGGGGTGCAGCCCTTACAACTGTTTCCTAGATTGGTGGGAGCAGGTCCTTAGGTGGCTGACTGGGCTTGAAGATGAGATCTGGACAGGCAGGGCCACACTGCTATCTCCAAACCCATCTCCAATCCCACTGGCGAGGGATTTTATCCCCACACCCCCTCTGGGAACACTTGGCAATGTCTCCATACTTTTTTGGGTGTCACAACATGGTGAGGGTACACGTCAGCATCTAAAGGGTAGAGGCCAGTGCACAGGGCAGCCCCCAGCCATAGGTAATTATCTGCCTCCAAATATCAAGTGCGAACCCTGTCCTAACCAGATCCACATGTTGGGGTCAATGGCCAAGCAGCCACGAATGACAAAGGCCATTACATTCAGTGAATCATGTTGGCAACTGATGCCCATTCAGGGCTCTGCCATCAACTAGTCCTATCACCTCAGACACAAACTGGACCCCTGTGTGCGGTCACGGGGATGCCCTGTTCACAAGAGGTTGAACAGAAATTATAGAAGTGTTTTGACTTCCCATTAGTCGAATGATGACTCCTGGTATCTATCATTTGCAATACTTAATTTTCATTTTCTTCTTATTTGTTTAGCTTTTATTCAGATCTAACTTTATTGTGAAGATGAAAAATTAAATATTTTTCAATTTTAGGGCAAATGCTTTCTTTTTTTGAGTGGGAGTATCAAAATGAAATGCAGATGCCCAACCAATGTGGTGAGAAGTTAGGCGGAAGCATAGTCTCCTTCAGCTCTAGAGAGAACAGTGGCAGATATAGGGCCCTTGATGGTTTTTCTTTTACGTTATGCACTTCCCCTAATTAATCCTTCCTCTTGGATGTCATACCCGAGAGGTGGTTTAAAAGTGGTTTCCCAGGCTTAGAGAGAAGGTTGCGTGGTCCTGCGCGGGTCTGATGGTGGGCGTTCCATTTTGGAAGCTGCATGGCCAGAAAAGATAAGTGTTGGGGCCTCAGGGGTAATTTTTCCAATAGGAAAAAGTACTTCAGGTAATCAGTCTCTTGTTTTTCCTTTTCTTTTTCTGCTTTTATCTATGGTCTGTTTGGCAGTTACCCAAATTATAAGACTTGACAGTGATTTCTGTTCAATAATCTTGCTTTGAAACCCCGAGAAGTACCCTGCGTGCAGCCCTGTCAACAGGGAATCATTAACGCTGAGCAGACAAAATGTACATACTTAATTGTTTTTATTGAAATAAATGCCCTGTGTACCCCCTGCTATTTAACGAGCACACACGGGTTAACTAAGACGAAGACACCAGTTACAGCTGCCATCTTGGATTACTGGCTTTTGCACTTGAAAGTAAGAAAGAGGCTTGTTTTTATATGAGAAAAAGGATTTCACCTTTTTGGTTTTACCCCCCCTCCCCCATCTCTACCCCGGGCTATTTCTCAAAGGGGAATGAATTGGATTAAGGGAGGAAGAATGAGGACATTTAAATCCTTCTTTGTGGGCATCTATTTATTTCCCACTGGACAATTGGTGTTTTGAGCAAAGCTAAGATACTTGCAAAACCTTTGAGTGTTCTATTAGAATTTTAGTCAGGCTGTGGTACATTCGTGTCCTGTGGGAAAAACTGGCAATCAGATCTCTGTAGAGCACAGAAGCCTGCATCCAAGCACCTGCGATTGTCTGTGAGAAGACAACCACGTCAGCCCATTTGTTAATAAATACCCTTAATTTCACTACCTAAGGCCAGTCTTCTCCCTCCCTTCACTTGTCCCTCCCTCCTTCCCTTTTTTTGGTGTGTCACTTAAGAACCACGAGGATCATAGCCCTGTTTCCACACTCTTGATTCTGAGACCGAAGGTGTTAGATGGCGTGTAGCGGCAGCACGAGGCTATCAGTTTTCCATCACAATCACCCCTGTTCTTGAAGCTCCTCTAAAGCCACAGACCGAAAACCGAACTCAGCAGCTTCCCCACCCAACTCCGCTCCTTTTCCATCTTGGTTACCTAAATGATCTAAATGGATCCAACCTTCAACCATCCTGCCTGTCTAAAACCTTTAAATCCCTCGTTAACAAATTCATCAGTCAACATGCATACAGAAGAGTGCACGTATAAATTAATGGCCCCCTGATTTACACAACCGAAATGCTCCCGCGGAACCAGCACCAGATGAAGAAGCAAAAACCCTACCAGCACCCTGAAACCTAACGTTGGACTCTTGTGACTTGACTCCTTGCACATCTCATGAACTCTCTCTTCTCCATTTCCTCCTGGAACCCACACCTCCCCTCTGGTCCACCTCCTCTTTGGTCTCCCAGGCTCCAACCCTGTCCCTATCCATCCATCCCCCCTCCCATCTATCCCTCTCCCACTGCCAGCTTCAGGCTGGAGCACAACCTCTCATGTCTGTTCCCTGTTGAAAAATGCAGTCTTGGGGCACCTGGGTGGCTCAGTCGTTAAGCGTCTGCCTTAGGCCCAGGGCGTGATCCCAGGGTCTTGGGATGGAGTCCCACGTCGGGCTCCCTGTTCCGCTGGAGCCTACTTCTTCCTCTCCTGCTCCCCCTGCTTGTGTTCCCTCTCTCACTGGCTGTCTCTTTCTGTCAAATAAATAACATCTTAAAAAAAAGAAAAGAAAAGAAAAGAAAGAAAAACACAGTCTTGCTCCCCACTACTATGGTATGAAAACTCAATTTCTTTCATCTAGAGTCCAAGGTTGTTGGAACCCAATGTGAACGTGTATTTCCACTGTTGCTTCCTACAGTTTTGCCTCATATACCTTACGATTGAGCCAAATGGAAATAGCCACCGTCCCAGGAATATAAAGAGTAGCAACAGTGATAGCTGACTTGTAAATATTTCACAACCATGAGGCTCTTGGCAGAAGCTCTCAATGAAGACATCACAGATTTTAATGCCCACAGCAGCCTAGGAGGTAAATGCTATTCTTAACCCACTTTGCTGGAAACTGAGTAACTTCCCTGAGGTCACATCATGCATCCCATAAGTCACAGAACTGCAATTCTAGGACAAGCACCAAGGTTTTCCACATCGATGATTTTGCTCATGCTGTTCCACCCTGTGGCGTGTATACACTCCCAACCGACTCAACTCCCACATGTCCTCTCCCAGTGAGTTCCTCCCCTTTCCTTCAACCGGAAGTTGTCTCTGAACATTCAGAATGTTTCAGCTATCCCTCTTGTGACTCATTCATTCATTCATTCATTCATTCAAGAAATACAGTTGATTTTCATTATTTGCAGTGTTGCTGTTCTATGGATTCTTCATGACACTGAATTAGCAAATATTGAACCTTTGCTCCTAGGGGATATATGGGGTCGGGTTCCTACAAGCCTCTGGTCATAAGACTTTCATCAAGCTATTGGTACAGAAACTTATGTTATACATGTTCCTGTTTAAAGACATCATTTTAAAAAAGATTTTATTTATTTGAGAGAGAGAGAGCACAAGAGAGAGCACAAGCAGGGGGAGCAGGAGAGGGAGAAGCAGGCTCCCAACTGAGCAGGGAGCCAGACACGGGACGCGATCCCAGGACCTGAGATCATGACCTGAGCCAAAGGCAGACGCTTCACTGACTGAGACACCCAGGCGCCCCAAGACATCTTATTTCATATACATTATCGATTCATTCACATTGAACTGATGGCCAACAGCATTAGAACTCATGCCTGAAGGAAACTTACCTAAAACATATTTTCTCCGTAAGGCACAGTCCAGCCTTCCTGTGCTCAGGAACACCACACAGCACTTCCGCATTAGAGGACCATTTTAAACAGTGAAATCACCAACCGAAAGCACACAAAAAAGCAAAAACACGGCAGTAGACAGGTTGGGGAAACGAAGCTTGTTTGCAGTCTCAGAGCTGAAACAAGAAGACAGAGCGTCACCTTGTTTCATCTCAGCTGGGAAGGTACATGTCAAGAGACGCAAAAATGATCACTGCTGTGTATGTGTCCTTGAATGACTTCAAAAGCACCAGGCATATTGATTTCAGGGCGACAGATAAATTTCAGCGAGTGGGCGAATTTGCAAATACAGAATCCATGAATTTTGAGGATCGACTGTATTTATTTCAACCTTGCATTACTATTATTTAGAAAGTGCTTCTCTTTCCTGGTAAATTATAATTAATCTTGAGAGAAGAAGCTGATGTTTCATGAATCTCTTCCCCACTACTAGCCTTATGGCTTGTTCATATTAAGTGCTCAATAATTTGTTTATTACATTAATTAAAGGGAAGAGGCAGAAATACCTACAGGTTTAGGGTCCAAAATGTTATTTCTTCATTGAATTTGTCTTTCCTTGAGACGTTCTTAGTCCACTCAATGGGCTATATTTTCAATATATTTTCAGTAATGTATAATTGTCATTCCCATCACCAAAGGTATTTTTTTCTTATCTTAACACCAAAGATATTGGGGATACAGGAATGGATAATTTTCTCTCTTGAAAACGTGCTCCAAATATAAACAGTCTGGGAAGGATGTAGTTTGGTGCAGCTCCTCCAGGCCCCTGTGATTTAGGAAATCATTCCACGTGTGTGTTTAGTGGATCCATTATCCTACGAAATACTGGGAATGGGGTGGTGGGTGGGAGCTGGGGGCAGTAGGGGTCACAAGCTGTAAGAGCCATGGGACATTTTTAGTTGTGGCTAAAGCATGGTTTTTACCAGGGATGACACTACTGATTGTCTTTTTCATTATTCTTGGTTAGTGCTTCTTACGAATAAGAAATTAATGATTCTAATTTTTTCCCCCATTTAATAAGTTTGCCTTGCCTCTCCTTCCTCACTACCCTTTGCATTTGGAATGGAATGCAGAAATAATGAGGCTGTTTTGTTCGACGCCAATGAGCTTTAGTTATATAAGCCTTATATCAAATCAAATTTTTTTCCATTGCCATAACAGCATTATCTCTACAAAGATCACGTGATTTTCCACTGCCAGAGGAGATGGACAATTATTCTACCAAGCAACAAAACAGGTAGCTTTGGGAGTAACTGAAGAATGTGATGTTCAAGGTTATATTTTGAGGACAGGTAGTTAACCAGACTTTTCAAAGCTCATTAAATAACGGATACCCAGGTATCCGGGCTTACGTCAAATCAGAATCCTATGGAGATCTCTGATTTTCCACTCTTTGGCCCCATTCTTTTCAATAGGGCTAAATTTTAACAGCTACAATACAGCAGAATGTGATCAGGAAAATAGAAATAGATGTGATTGCAGATTGTAAGAATGGTCATCATCCTTCTGTCCTACTTGACGCATTTGCCTTTGCAACAGGAGTTTGCAACTATTTCCGCCAATAGCTCAGATCTATCCTCCCTCCCTTTGACTCTGGTCTGGGCTTGTAGCTTGCTTTGTCCCATAGGACGTGATACTCGGGACAATGAGGTGTCACTTCCAGGCCTAGATGTCAAGAGGTCTTAGGCCCCTCTTCTCTCTCAGCCTTCTGGAGGACGACAGTCTCCACGGCACAGAGATAAACCATTTTAGAAGCAGCCAGTCTCCAGCTCACCTGGTAGCCAACTACAGATCTGTGAGCCCAGCCAAGACTAGAAGATCCACTCAGCTGAGCCCAGCCCACATTTCTGACCCACATGAACGGTAGTTGTTTAAAGTCGTTAAATTTTGTTATGCAGGAAAAGCTGACCAGTACAAAACTTCTAAAGAATACAAATTTTAATCTAGCGAGCATACAAGAGTAGTGACCTGAAAATTATTTTCTACCTACTCCCAAACTGCAGTATTTTTAGGGATTTAAAACCTTAAAAATCCTTAACAAAAAAGTCTGGCTTTGCCAATTTGAGTAGTCTTTCGATTGGTGCAATCAGAACGGTTAACCTTTGCCCTGTCACAGCAAAAGTCTGTGCATTTCTTCTTTGCAGTTAGCGACTGGATTGGAAATACTGAGGAAGAGGGGGAGGGAGCCTCTGGCAGGGACTTTTATTATCAGGAAATATTGCAAAAAGAAGCACAACAACATACCCCAAACAACCCTGCTCTCTCCTAGGATTTGCATTCTGCAAGCCAGTAGGAAGGAAGAGAAAGCCTGTGTGTACGTTCTAGCGGGAGATTTTCCTTCAAAAAGAACTGTGAACGTTCAGTGAGAACCTCTCCATATATTTACTACTTGTGAACATTAAGTAAACGAGGGTTAGCAATCCTAATGAGAGTCGATATCATAGCAAGAACCTTTCAAGTAGGAAAAGAGAAAACTCATACGAAATTGAGTCACGAATGACATTACAATCATCCTGAGCTGTTTTAATACTATGTCTTCATGGAGCAACATTTGGGTTCCAATTACTGGGAAGGTGATCAAGAACAGTTAATCTGCAAGTGACGAGAGATGGATTGAAAGACGCGGGAATCATTGATTGTAGGGAAAGCCTATTCCCATGGGCTGACTCTGAGATGCCCAGCCTTTCATCCCCTCGGAAGGCAAGAATCTGGTCTTCAGTAACACAGGCAACTTGATGGTCGTGTGAGTGTGAGAGCATTTATGTCCATTCTTCTGGGTTGTGTTCATTAAGCTTTCCTTATTTTCCTAGTGATGCCTTGAAACAAATTTCACTCTTTTTTTCTAGTCATGCATGGTCATGGTGCAAAATTACAAATGTCCAAATAGTGAAGAGCAAGCCTCCTACACGCTCTCTCGTCTCAGACATGCGCTTCCCCTCTCCCCAGGCACCCCTGTTTCCATGTTTGGGTTTGTGTGCCTGCTGGCGGAGATGTTGTATAGAGGGGCCAGACATTTACAAGCATATCTGTGTGATGGAGACTATGACGTGCTCCGCAAACCTCAGTACTGCTTTTGTGTTCTCTGGCCGTGATGCCCAGTGATGTTCTCAGCCTTGTTTGCAGCTGGATGAGGTCTTAGCCGGTCTGTTGGGAGAGGGGCTCTATGCTACTCCCAGACCCCGCTCCTGGAACCCCCATCAGACCCTCCCCACATTCTCTCTTCTTTCCTCTACCCCCTCCCAGAGGCCCCAGTTGGAGTGTCTCATGACTCTAACTGGTCGGGTTTGCTGGGCTCATTAGCTTACTCTGGTGGTTCTCAGTTGGGAGTGGTGTAGCCTCCCCACAGGGACGTTTCACAATGGCTGGAGGCGTTTTCACTTGTTACAACTGGGTATTGGCATCTAGTGGGACATCTAGGCAGGGATACTGGTAAACACCGTACAACACACAAGACAGCTCCCCCCTCCCCTCCCGCAGCAGAGACGCCTGGCCCCACGCATCACAAGCCCTGCCATCGAGGCCCCTGGCTACCCCTGACTAGTGCATGTGTTCCTTTACTGCTCCCAGAATGGAAGCATTTCATGCTCCTGATGGCATCTTGCCTTTTCCTCACGTTAACCTCTTGAGCAAAACATTCAACTCTGTATTCCTTTGCACGACTTCTCCCACAAAGGGCCCTTTATTTCCTCTTGAAAACTGCTCACTCAGGTGAGTGAGCAAGGAGAGCCGCTAATGGGGTCTGGGGAGCATTTTGGAAAGCCATTAACAATAATAACCATAATCGTGTATTAGGATGCATGGGGGGTATATGGTCTGCCTTAATTCCAGCATCTGGGCCCAGAAGTTTACGGCTTCTGAGAACAAGAGGAAATCTGCACGGAGTCTGTCCTGCTGACCAGATGCAAAGATGGTGAATCAATTTGAACTAATACTCACGGCGGTGATAGCCAACTGGACCACTTCAAGGTGGGTTGGGGAGGCCCCTCTGAAAAGTGGTTTAGGGGCGTCTCTGTGGCTCAGTCATTAAGCGTCTGCCTTCGGCTTGGGTCATGATCCTAGGGTCCTGGGCTCTAGCCCCACATCGAGCCCCCTGCTCAGCAGGAAGCCTGCTTCACCCTCTCACACTCCCCTTGCTTGTGTTCCCTCTCTCACTGTCTCTCTCTGTCAAATGAATAAATAAAATCTTAAAAAAAAAAAAAAGAAACAAAGAAAAGAAAAGTGATTTAGATTTGAGATCGTTTTGTTTCTAGGAGTTGCTCTGGGCACGTGGAGTTAAGCAGGGATGCCAGGCTTACAGCACCTCCCCCACCCCATCATTTTACCTGCCCAGACACGATTGTGCCGGGTTTCTGAAACACACCTTGTTGCTCGTGACTCATTACAGCTGGCTGAATTGTAGCTGGCCCGAGTGCACATGGTAGTGGGTTAGCCTTCCTCCTACCAATCTTACACTGGGGGCCATTGGTTGCCAGCTGGTCCTCCATATGCTCTTGTTGACCCCCACCCTCTGTGGTTGGGCTTTGACCTTGTTGTACGTGGTATATTTAGTACCCCTCAAATCACGTCATAGATTTGAGAGCGTGACGTGATCTTAGAGGACTCATTTTGAAGATGAAAAAACAGTGCTGGGAGCAGCTACATGGCTTCCTCAAAAGAATTAGGGAAGTAGGGTCTAAACCTCAGCTCTTCAGATCTCTGCTTTTGCCTGTTGTGTTCTTCTTCCTCCCCAACAAGCCCATAGTATGTCAGGAGGAGACAAACAGTATGAAGGAAAAGAAAAAGTAGACCAGGGTTAAGAAGGTTCTGGAGAATATGAATGTAGGGACAGGCAGGCATTTTATTTTATTTTTATTTATTATTTTTTTTAGAGATTTCTTTATTTAAGAGTGAGAGTGTGTGTGTGTGTGCATGAGGGGAGGGGCAGAGGGAGAGGGAGAGAGAATCCTTAAGCAGACTCCCTGCTGAGCAGGGAGCCCGACTTGGGGCTTGATCCCAGGACCCTGAGATCATGACCTGAGCTGAAATCAAGATTCAACGCTTAACTGGCTGAGCCACCCAGGCACCCAGGGCAGGCATTTTAAATATCACGGTCAGGGTTGGCCTCACTGATGGTTGAACAAAGACTCAGAAGAGTCTGTGAGAGGCTTACCTGACCAGCCTGAGGGATGACGCTGTGCAAGCCCCTGAGACTGGTGTCACCACACATCTCTGTTTGTCCAGAGCAGTCTCCCTCTGCAGCTCCTGTCCTGCCATAATTATAACCAGTGCTGCAGTGTGCGTGTTGTTGGGGGGGGGGTGCTTCTAAAAAGAAAGAGCTATTGATTAAGTTGTCCACTGTTTCGCCCAGGAGCAGACTTATATTGCTACTGAATAAATGATTGTTTGGTTTCTATGGAACTTAAGACACCACCTTTCAGCGGCTTGCATTCCCTGTGGCATTAAACCCTAAACCCTTCTCTGAGCTCACAGAAGGATCATGCTTCCTCCGTGTCCTCTCCCCTCTCCTGGACGTTCTTCCTCCAAATCACTTGCACTTCCCAGAAGTTGCGCTCACGGCCAGTGCAACGACTGGCTACACTAGAATTTCCCAAGGAGGGAATTAAATAGACAACCTCTGAACTTACCAAAATCTGCGGCCTCAGAAGCCCTGGGAGTGAGTCCCGGGAATCTGCACAGAACAGGATTCCACTGTTCTGCGGGTGCGCGGGCGTGACCTCAGACCGGCAGCGTCAGCCTCGCCTGTGAGCTTGTCAGGAACGGAAATTTGGGTCCCACTCAGGCCTGATGCATCAGCACGGCTGGGAATGCGGCCCAGGAAACAGTCCTGACAAGCCCACAGTCAAGTTTGAGAGCCGCTGGCATGGTGGCAAAGATTCTGCTCTTTTAAAGTCCATCTGATGTGGGTTTGAAGCCAGGTTCTAACACACATTCATCTGTGGCCACACGCAAGTCTCAGAGCCTCATTCTTCTTGTCTGTAAACTGGGGATAATTAGGTATCTAGCTGGTGGATTAGAGGCTGTGTCCATAACGTATGCGGCAGGCAGTGGATTTCTTTTCTTTTAAGATTTTTATTTGCTTGTCAGAGAGGGAGAGAGAGAGAGCACAAGCAGGGGGAGCCGCAGACAGAGAGAGAAGTGGGCTTCCTGCACAGCAAGGAGCCCGACGCGGGACTCGATCCCTCATGACCCCAGCTGAAGGCAGACACTTAACCGACTGAGCCACCCAGGCGTCCCGTGGGCAGTGGGTTTCTAATAAATGGTGGCTTCCCACCTTCCCCCACCTCTTCTTCCTTGGCTGGCTCCCTTGGGATTAATATCATGGCTTGGTGTGGGATAGGCGTGGGTTCCAGACACATCTTTACCACTAACTAGCCGGGGGACCTTTGGAAGTCACTGTCAAGTGGGCAGAATACGAATGTGGTGCAGGATTATTGAGGAAATTAGGGATATTTGCATCTACACTGCATCTGGATCTTCCCACAGAATGTGGCACGTTTTAGGTACTCAATGAGTATGAGTCAGTGTTCGTTCCCTCCGTTGCTCAGTAAAACTTCTTGAGTGCCTACTGTGTGCCTGGCCTTGCCAAGGAGGGAGGGGTATGGTGGGGGATGGGGAAGGAGGGAGGGGTATGGTAGGGAATGGGGCCGAGGGAGGTCTCGGCTAGGAAGCGCCCCACGGAGGCCACAGTGGCCTTCAGTCGATTACGTGGCCACCCTAACTCCCCACTTCTCACCGTGGGCACGGGCGGCTTCCCCTGCCGATCTTTCCCAGTCTGTCTGGTGCACTGAACCAGGACTCCCCCCGGAGCTGGTGTCTCGCGATCTTGCCTGCAGCAGTGGGATGAGTGTGCGGGTAATGGGATGACATTGCAAAGGAGCTTGTGTCCCCAAGCTCCGGGGGACCCTTAAACCCCGACCAGTCCCAAATGCAAAAGGACGGTAAGCTCCCGACGTCTTCATGCCTATTGGATACCAGTATGTGTAAAGTTGAGGGGAAGGCGTTCAACCTCTGTCCCGTCGACTGCTCTGTCCTGGGATCTGTCCTGGGACCATCTGTGCTGCGGCTCCCCAAAAGCAGGTCCCTCTGCAGAGCCGCTGCCTCTCAGCTGTATCCCCCTGCCTCCGCCGTCTCCCCTCCCTCCACCCCTAGCATCACGCTTTGCCACATAAGTGCATATTCAACCGCATAAAATTTGAGAATCTCGATGAACAATATCATACGTTCGAAGGCGCCTATTTTATTCGGAACAGAGTTATGCCACAGACACTCCGGTCTGTCTGCTCGGCTTTCCTCATTCTTGAGCATACGTCGTGGGGCTTTGGAGGAAGTCAAGATAAGGATAATTAATCCCTCAGCTTGATTTTGCTGTCACTTAGTGAACTAGGTCCCTTCACCTGGGTTCACGGAGCTCGTGGAGCTGCGGACTGTGTAGAGGGTAAGCCCAACGTCTCAGACCCCGATAACTGTTTACACTGTTGACGTTGGCTCACCCTCCAAGAGACAGCTGGGCTGGAAAGGCAGACACAATACTAGACTACTGTAGCGTGGAAGTTTCTATTTGTATCTTTCCCAACAGGCATGGATGCGTTTTGTAACCAAGGGGAGCCCACTGTGTGGCATCGATGGGTTAATTGGTGTGACACAGGTCCTTTTACGCTGGACTTGCAATTTCTCCTCAGCCCTGGAAGTCAGCTATTTTTGGCAGCTGTCCTTGGCTGACGCTCCCCTGCACCTTCAGATCCTTACGGAAAGTGACTCTATGCACAGAGACATCCAGCTAACGCATCCTCAAGGGTTTCCTGGAGAGCCTCCGGGCTTCACTACAAAACCAAGCCAAGCAAAACCCAATCGGCCCGACCTTGAGCTGGTTTACCAAGTGTCTCTTTCTTATCCAGAGAATCTCCAAGGAGTCCTTCCCTTTGAACAGTGCATCCTCAGATCAAACAAAGCTTTCTTAATAAAAAGAACAGGCAGAATGTTGCCTTTTGCTTATTCACCCTATCACGAGTGTTCCTTGGGAGTGAGTCCCTTGACATTTCCTCTTTGCTGACTCAAAATAATGATGGAGAACAAGAAGCCGGGAGGATAAGAAAAAGGCAAGACCAGATACCCTGAGACTCCGGGGAAGAGCCAAGTTTCGCTCACCCCTACCCCACTTTTTTTGGCTGCTGTTTCAAAGAAAGCTTTGTCCGCTCAGACCTGCAAGGAAGTCTAGCTGGAGTGTGGCCTTCAGGAAGCTGGGGCATCTCCATGAAATGTGAGCTTACAAAATGTTTCTGAGGACCCTGAAGGCTTGCGGAATATTGCACAATGAAACACCAGGCCGTTATGTGTGGAGTGGGTTTGTGCTTCCTGTGCATTTCTCTGAAACACTTGCCAGGTTATCGACCGTTATCACCATCTTGCAGAATTTGTGAAAGTTTCTAAGCAGTCATCGGTACAATCTCTTTATTTTCTTTCTACTTTGCCCTAAGAAATTTTCTTTTGCACTTATGACTCCTTGTAGCTCTTATATTTTAAAATGCATCCGTAGTTTAAAGAATGAAACCAACACGTCACCTGTGCCAAAGTTAAAATTTCCAGGAAGGCAGGCAAAATTTTGCCAGACAAGATCCTTCAAAAAAATATGCGATAAAACAAGGACCAGCTCTTTTTCTTTATTCTCCTGGAGCTAACGAGTCACTCTAAGTGCATGGCTTGGAAAACAGAAGGCACGGAAAGGTGGGGTTTTAAATGCTCAAAAATGGAAGAAAATGTGTATAGGGTTTAATGAAAATTAATTACCCCCCAAGAAAGTCATTTGTCATGACAGTGAAAGAATCACGTTTAGGAAGAAATTTTACCAAATTAGCAGGTGGCTGTCTCAAGGATATAACAAAAACATTTTATATGTGGAGGGTTTTTTAAAGTTGAAAAAAAGTCACCTCCTAAGAAAAGACGGGAATGTGTTTCCTGAGCATAAGGGATTTGCATTGGGAGATTTTGCTTCTACTTTGCAAGCAGGGATTGTACCAGCAAGTGGAAACACAGAGAACAAAAAGGGCGATTGTATTTTTCAATACCTGGCTTGGAGAGAGAGAGAGCCGAGAAGCTGGGAAGGAGTATGATTAACTCCTCCATGTGCACCTTCCACCCAGCACGGCCTGAGAGGTGAGTGCAGGGTCAGGAGACGGGTCCCCACGCCCTCCGAGTGCTGCTGCATGACTGCACACCTCTGGGGCAGGTGTGGACACCTTCAGACAAGGTGTGTCTGTGGCTTTGTGCTGTTCCAGCCAAATGATGTGTAAGAATGAGCCCAGCAGCTAGAACAAGAGGGAGTTCATAGCGTGTCTGGGAGGAGTGGGTGTTGTTCTCTATGGCCCGGGGACAGTCGGTCAGGGTGATGTTACTCTGGGCAGTGGTTCTCAAAGTATGGGTGCATTCCGGCCACTTGAGGTGTTTCTTACAGAGGCAGGCTCCCAAGATGTCACCCCTGGAGCTCTGGCCCCGAGTCCGGGCAGATTCTGGTGCAGGAAGTTCATGGTTCCTATGACAAGAAACCCTGGCCAAGTGGGTGAAGAAGTGAGAAATCTGCAGCCAATCCGTTACCGTCATGCTTTGCCATTTACAATCCGTGCTGCTTTGGTCCTTTTTAAACTCACCAGCAAGTGATTTCATTGTATTTTGAGTAAGGGACAACCTGGTTTTGTGGAATGCACATTTTCTTGGCCAGAACAGAAATCACATCTCCTTAGTTCTCTTTGGCTATTTTACAAATCAGTCAAAAAAAAATGTGTGGCAGGAACAACAAAAGGAACTGATATATATTTATTTATTTTAGGAACTGATTTTTTTTATAATAATTTATTATTATGTTATGTTAGTCACCATACAGTATATCCTTAGTTTTTGATGTAGTGTTTTAGGAACTGTTTTAAAAAAAAAATAGATGCTGCATGTTTTTATTGTATAGATGCTAACAATGTAAAAAAAAAAAGGAAAATTTTGTCAGTTGAGAAAAATAAAAGTGCTTAAAACATTATTCTGTCCCTGAAAGAATGAATTATTTGTGGAACTGGTTATTGGGTCATCCCTGTGATCTGGAAAATATTTTATTTATGTATCCTTTACTTAACTAAATAGAAAGCAAAAGCTGGTGCTCGAAGTGCAAAGGCCCAGCTTTGTGGCCGTGTGATAGTCCCTTCACACATGGCCCGACGCTCATGTTGGGCATCACACTGGGGGTTTATTCCCATGCAACCACCCTATGGAAACCCTTCGTCATTTTATCCTTGACTTTGTGTTTTGAAAGTGAGTCCAAGGGGACAATGGAGCATGAACCTGGGACCTGGGGGGTCACCGAGACACTGCTGCTATCTTCTGCCCCTGGGGCACGAAGGGGTTGGGGTCATCGGGCATGTGCTCTATTTGCTGCTCCGTGGGTCCCTGTGCCCCCGTGCGGGTCCACACTGGTCCTGTAAGTATCACAGTGTCGAAGTGCAATGTTACAAGTCATGACAGGGCAAGGAGGCTGTCAAAGACCGTCTGCTGTTGCACAAAGTGCCTTTCTGCACCCTGCCCCACAAATTATGTGGTAGGTCTGAGTGTAAGTCATATATGGACACAACTTTACACGGTAGTACGCTGCCCGCAGGTCAGAGAAAGGTAAAGAGGATGACTCATTTCCCCACAAACAATTCAGAGGAAAGAATTCAAAGCACCAATTCCTTCTCTTAAATTCCTAACATAGTTCTATGGAGGTTGCAAATTAAAAAAAAAATCCATCCATGCTCTGTTTATTTTTAAAAACTGCTAATCATCCTTTGTTTTCCCTGGTACAGCTCTGTGTGGGGATGAGCAGTTGGACGGAATCGTGCTTGCACAGTAGACGAGCGTCCCTGACCCGGCCACCTCTCCTGACCCCAGGGCCGCTCTTCGCTCTTCTCTCTTCGGGTATTTGAGGGCGTTGGAAGGTGCAGCTTCAGGGAGGGAAGGGATCATGTGATTCCCAAAGTCAGGAACTGCATTTGCCTGGCCAGAAGGCAGAAGGAAATTCAGGAGGTGCCCGCGGTGGTCCGGTCAGCGGTCCGGTCAGCAGCAGGAGCCAGCTCCATGCAAGTCCTGAAGAGGAAACTCCGGAGCCAGGGCGGTGATGAGAACGGAACGGCCTGCTCCCGAGTCTTGCTAAGCTCCTTGAACTCACTGTCATGCTTTGCCCCCACCTGAATTGTGAGCCTTGTTCCGGAGGGTCTGTCGGCTTTGCTCTTTGAGTCCTTGGGAGAATAGGCCTGGCACTCCCCCGTCAACAAAACAAAGGACAGTTGGCATGAAGTAACATTGGAAAAGAGTTTGAAGAAATATAAATTTTAATGTTGTTAAAAACAGCAAAGCAGAAACATACTTCTGAATACTTTTTAAATTAGTGGTTCTCAAGTGGGGGTGATTTCAAAAATTGTGTTGCTCGGGGCCATATCTTAGACTAAAGAAATCCCAATTTCTGGGGGCGGGACTTGGGTGGTAGTTTTAAATTAATGAACGAATTAATTTGAGAGAGAGAGAGAGCATATGCGTGAGTGGGCAGGGGAGGGGAAGGGACAAAGGGAGAGAGACACAGAGAGAGAATCTTAAGCAGGCTCCATGTTCAGCGCCTCAGCCCAGAGCCCAACTTGGGGCTCGATCTCACGACCTAGAGATCACAACCTGAGCCGAAGTCCAGACTGAGACGCTTAACTGACTGAGTCACGCAGGCGTCCCATGGTCGGACTTTTTAATGCCGCTGGAGTGATTCCAATTTGGGGCCAAGTGGAGTGTCAGGGTATATGTGATTTAGGTGTGGGGTGTGTGGGATCAGAGATGGGAACTGAGGCCTGCGAGCTACACCGCGACAGTTTCTGAACTCTGAATGAGAAAGAATGGGAGAGCAAAGCCAGAGAAGAAGAGGAACTTTCCAAAGGAGCAGAAGGCAGGGCAGGAGGGGGAGCGGCATGGGGGAGCCCCAGGTGGATACGGCGGAAAGTGCCAAGTGGCGGAGGCAGGATGAACACGTGGACACGCACCGGGGCCAAGGCACATGCGGGGAGCCAGGCCCTGCCTTTCCCAGGCCAGGGCGAGAGGGCGCCAACTGAGGCAGTGGGGTGGGCAAAGACTTGGCCTTCATTTCAGAACATTTGAACACAAAGTCAGAAAAACCGCAGGTGTAAATCAGAAAGACCCACACTCCTCTGTGGCCCAGCCATAGGCTGAGAAAGAGGGTTCAAATGAGGGGGACTGTGTGGGGCGTCACAGAGATATGATAAATGCTCCCTACGTGAGTTATGTTCACGGATACGTGTGCTAATCCACTGAGCACAAATCAGCCCTCAGCTAAATACTGATAACACGGTCGGAGCCGCTCTCTCTGAGCTAATGTTGACTGGGGACCCCAACTGTCTTGTTTGGCTTCCTGATATAGAAGGTAAAGATATTAGGGAAGAAGAGGGAAGAGGAGGCAGGAGAGGGTTACCTTTATTGTTTATAGACAATTTTCTCTCCTTCCACCTTATATTATCTTTAAAGTGTTTTAAATTTATTTGAGAGGGAGAGAGAATGAGAACAAGTGGGGGGAGGGGCAGACGGGGAGAAAGAAGCAGGCTCCCCCGCCGAGCCTGGAGCCTGATGCAATGCGAACTTGATCCCAGAATCCTGGGATCACGACCTGAGCCAAGAACTCATGCTTCATCGACTGAGCCACCCAGGCGCCCCCCTTCCACCTTATTTTAGACTTAGCTACAAGACGTGGTGAGTACATGAGGACACTGGAAACAGTTCTAGAGTTGAGATAAAAAATTTCTCCATCCTGACGCTATCAGTGTTTGGGGCCAGAATGCTTTGTGCTGTGGGGGCTCCCCGTGCACTTCACCCCCTAGATGCCACCAGCACCGCTCCCCCAGCTGTGACAACCCAAACTGTCCCGTCATTGCCCAATATCCCCAGTGGACCCATATATTTCAAACTGGGGAAGGAGGGATGGTTCCTCAAATAACTACTTGGTCGTGAATTTGGTGGGGTAGGTGATGACCAGCATTGAAAAAAAAAATGAGATGAAAATGGATAAACAAAATTAGTATGTCACATGTGGCAAAGGTAAGGATGATTTCATGGGCAGCTGGTTCTGGCCACATATGTCTAAGTGTGTGGGTTCCAGGTTTCAGTGGCAAGTATGCTTTTGCCTGTGGATGGTGGTTTATCAGGAGAGAAGAAGATGCAAACAGCCCAGCTAAGTTTGGTGAACTTAGGGCAAAGCCTGAATTGTCACTTGAGGAATTGGGGGTTAACTGCATAAATCGCCAGTGAGATCGATTTATGGATAATCTTGCAGGGTATGTGGGGAAAGCTGGAAAGCAAAGCACTGCAAGGACTTAGGTCTGGGGCAGGGGCAGGATCGCAGAGAAAAATCTCCAAGAAAAAGCTAGTGTCTGGAACAAATTCACTCTAGCATTTCCTAGCTTCAGGGTGGCCTAGTTTGAAGGTATTTTATCTTTAATAGGTCTGTGCCAGGTCCCCTTTTCACTTTGAGACAGTGCCTGAAAAAATTGTGTCACACTATTATTGCATTTTGAGAAACTTGTATTGAGATATAAACTTACATGCCATACAAATCACCCACTGTAAGTGTGCAATTCAGTGTTGCTGTTTTTTAAATATAGACAGGGCTGTATAGGGGCGCCTGGGTGGCGCAGTCATTGAGCGTCTGCCTTTGGCTCAGGGCGTGATCCCGGCATTCTGGGATCAGCCCGCA
Source organism: Ailuropoda melanoleuca (assembly GCF_002007445.2). Classification (NCBI taxonomy): domain Eukaryota; kingdom Metazoa; phylum Chordata; class Mammalia; order Carnivora; family Ursidae; genus Ailuropoda; species Ailuropoda melanoleuca. The sequence continues at coordinate 6,854,618 of NC_048238.1, read as the reverse complement.
TCAGGCTTCTCTGCTGGGAGCCTGCTTCTTCCTCTCCCACTCCCCCTGCTGTGTTCCCTCTCTCGCTGGCTGTCTCTGTCAAATGAATAAATAAAATCTTAAAAAAAAAAAGGGCTGTATAATCATGATTATGATATAATTTTAGGTCATTTCCATCACCCCTAAAGGAAACCTGGTACCCNTAAAAAGAAGGGCTGTATAATCATGATTATGATATAATTTTAGGTCATTTCCATCACCCCTAAAGGAAACCTGGTACCCACTAGTTCTCACTCCCCATCCCTTCACTTTTGCGCCCAAAGACAACCACTCAGTTACTTCCTATCTCTCTAGATTAATCTTTCTGGACATTCTGTATCAACAGAGTCATATGATATGTAGCCTTTTCTGTCCCAGCATAACGTTTCTGAGGTTCAACCACGTAGCACACATCAGGAATTCATTATTTTTTTATGGCCGAATACTATTCCATTGTATGGATGGACCATATCTCATCTGTGTATCTGTTGACGGGGCATTTGGGTTGTTTCCACTTTTTGGCTTTTATGAATAACGTGGACATGTTTTCTTTTCTCTTGAGTAGACAGATACAATTGATTACGTTTTAACACTGAAGTTGTTGATTAAAAGAACAAAAACCCACTATATGGGTGTTTTGAAGAGGAGGAGGATGGCTCTGGAATTCATTCTCATTCCCCACAGATAAGTTTGGGGCAGTGATGTTTTGTTCAAGGAAAGGCTATATATTGTTCTTTCATTTTTTCTTGTATGCAATACAAAAATGTGGGGTGAAGTAACTCAGGGAAACCATTTACTCACATAGTTCATGGGATCAGCACAAAAAGAGGGAATCATTCAGACTAACTACAGGATGCTTCCTCGTAGGCCTGTGAAGTTTGTCATGAACAGGAGGTGACTGTTGTCTTCATCTTGTCCC
>NC_048238.1:6851397-6852145 GCF_002007445.2 Ailuropoda melanoleuca | reverse complement strand
AAGGGCTGTATAATCATGATTATGATATAATTTTAGGTCATTTCCATCACCCCTAAAGGAAACCTGGTACCCACTAGTTCTCACTCCCCATCCCTTCACTTTTGCGCCCAAAGACAACCACTCAGTTACTTCCTATCTCTCTAGATTAATCTTTCTGGACATTCTGTATCAACAGAGTCATATGATATGTAGCCTTTTCTGTCCCAGCATAACGTTTCTGAGGTTCAACCACGTAGCACACATCAGGAATTCATTATTTTTTTATGGCCGAATACTATTCCATTGTATGGATGGACCATATCTCATCTGTGTATCTGTTGACGGGGCATTTGGGTTGTTTCCACTTTTTGGCTTTTATGAATAACGTGGACATGTTTTCTTTTCTCTTGAGTAGACAGATACAATTGATTACGTTTTAACACTGAAGTTGTTGATTAAAAGAACAAAAACCCACTATATGGGTGTTTTGAAGAGGGGGAGGATGGCTCTGGAATTCATTCTCATTCCCCACAGATAAGTTTGGGGCAGTGATGTTTTGTTCAAGGAAAGGCTATATATTGTTCTTTCATTTTTTCTTGTATGCAATACAAAAATGTGGGGTGAAGTAACTCAGGGAAACCATTTACTCACATAGTTCTTGGGATCAGCACAAAAAGAGGGAATCATTCAGACTAACTACAGGATGCTTCCTCGTAGGCCTGTGAAGTTTGTCATGAACAGGAGGTGACTGTTGTCTTCATCTTGTCCC
>NC_048238.1:6847454-6849747 GCF_002007445.2 Ailuropoda melanoleuca | reverse complement strand
GGAGAAAAGAGGGGGGGTGGAAAGGGGAGGGGGGGGATGGAGGGTGGCGAAGGGGAGGAGGATGGAAAGTGGAGAAGGGGGATGGGACCTGGGGGTGGGAGGGGGATGGGAGGCGGAAGAGGAGGCGGATGGAAGGTGGAGGAGGACAGGTATGCATAGAGGAGGGGGGATGGGAGGGTGAGGAGGAGGGGGATGGGTAGAACGCAGAGGAGGGAGTGGTGGAAAGAGGAGAAGGGGGATGGGAAGTGGAGGAAGAAGGGGATGGGAGGCTAAGGACGGGGCTTGGGCCTCTGCCCAACCCCATTCCAGAGACTCATTAAGATGCAATTGCCAATTTTTTTTTTTAAACCAGACTGTATAAATTTACAGTTTCCTTTTCAGCTGAAGCAGACAATGTTAAAACACATTGGATTTTCTGTTTCAGAATGCAAATTAAACATAGCGAGCTCTTGGAAGGCTCAATTAGGGCTTAAGAAAATATGAGATTTAAAACATGGATGCTTGAGTAAGGCCGATTCTAGCCTGGTGGAAATATGGTCTCTCTCTCTCTCTTTTTTTTTTTGGTCACTTAAAAAGAGAATTGCTTAATAATAAAACGGCCCAAGCCTTCCTCCAACATAACAGGAAGTGCTGCTTAAAAAAACATTAAAAAAAAGACAAAAACCAAGCCTCCTCCAGGAAAGGGGGTGGGTTTGAGGCGGAGGCTGGGTGTCCCCAGCAGCTGAGCTGCCTGCGGGGTCATGGCATTGCCCCTGGTGGCTTGCACACCCTGCATTGGAAGGAGTTGGAATCCAGTAGCCCCCACCCCCCCTTCCAATCTAGAAGTGACTTTCTTAACTAGGTGCTCTCTCTTTTTTTTTTTTTTTTAAAGTTTTTNTAAAATGTGCATGTGTATATAAATTTTTAAAAACCCGATACATTTAGCAGAGAAAGTAACAGAAGGGAAAATTCCCACTCCTCACCAGAAACATTTAGGCTTTGCAGGATATCCCAGGGAACGTGGCAGGCAGCGCTTTGGGAATTTCCCATCCAGGCTCCTTCCAAGACTGGGATATCTGGATATTTGCCATGCTCTCCAGGTACCCTGAGCATCTCTCTTCCCCCTGCAGGCTACTCTCTTCCCAGATCTGAGGTCTCAAAGGACAAGAAGCAGCTCTTGGCTTGGTCACTTGGCCAATGTTTTCTTTCCTTAACACCAGAAAGCTTCAAATTCCAAGCTACCCAGAAGCAAGCAAACTCAACACACTTATCCACGGCGGGAGGAAACTGTGTTCATTTTTTGCACCGAGGGTTACAGTGAGAAAGGTTACTTACATAACTACACAAGAGGGGATAACTGAGGATGTATTTCTTCGGTGTTAAACAAGAGGAATGTTTTACAGTAGGGAAATGGTTAAGACATTCTGGCCTATAAAATTCCATACGGTCCCATTTTAAGCCGTCATTAAAAGTATGCCTTTGATTAATATTTAGTGACCTAGAAAAATATTTGTAAGGCTGGGTAACAAAATCAGAATGCTAAGCTATTTCTACCCTGAGAGCCCTATTTCATTATTCACCTCCTTTCTACCCTCAACTCCCATTTTTGGATGGGAAATCTTTCTGCACAGAAAAACACGACAGGCAAGTCATGGAAGCTAATGTTAACACTGGTCTTCTCTGGGAATTTCTATTTTCTTGGACAGAAAATTGGCTATGTTTTGCTTTCTCGCAGGCAGAGTACACATTCTTTACGTCGTCAGTGGTAAAGCCACAGTGCAGGGAGAGAGATCCCATCAGGTGGCTCAAGCACGCACCCCATCGCTGTGCGAATGCTCTGGTCACGTTATCCAACAACAGAGGCTCCGAGGTTAGGTTGATGGGGCCTGCAGGACTTCCCCGCACACCGCGCCGGAGTGTCCCGGCCGGCCTCCCGCGCGCTCTGACCGCGCGGTTTAATTACAGGCCAGGCCGGTCAGGACAACCCCCTCCCGACACGCAGCAGACTTTCAGAGACTCCCTGCTGGGTCTACCAGCAGAGCCGGAGCCCGACGCGTTGGGGCCTGACACTCCCTTCCGTGGAACCTCCGCCTCTACCGCCCAGAGCCCCTCCCCCCCGCCAAGGCCCCCCTCCCTCCAGGAGATCCCTCGTAACCTCCGTCCCCCACCTCCCCCCATCCCCAGGCCCTCGGGCCCGCTCCCCGGAGGCACAAGCTCCTCAGCTGCACCTTTCCGGTTTCTCAGCCTGCACGGGACCGGACACCCCCACACCCCCCGAAGGGCCTTAGGATTCCCCCCCCCCCGGAGGAACCGG
>NC_048238.1:6834725-6846713 GCF_002007445.2 Ailuropoda melanoleuca | reverse complement strand
CTCTCTCTCTTTTTTTTTTTGGTCACTTAAAAAGAGAATTGCTTAATAATAAAACGGCCCAAGCCTTCCTCCAACATAACAGGAAGTGCTGCTTAAAAAAACATTAAAAAAAAGACAAAAACCAAGCCTCCTCCAGGAAAGGGGGTGGGTTTGAGGCGGAGGCTGGGTGTCCCCAGCAGCTGAGCTGCCTGCGGGGTCATGGCATTGCCCCTGGTGGCTTGCACACCCTGCATTGGAAGGAGTTGGAATCCAGTAGCCCCCCCCCCCCCTTCCAATCTAGAAGTGACTTTCTTAACTAGGTGCTCTCTCTTTTTTTTTTTTTTTTAAAGATTTTATTTATTTATCTGACAGAGATAGAGACAGCCAGCGAGAGAGGGAACACAGCAGGGGGAGTGGGAGAGGAAGAAGCAGGCTCACAGCAGAGGAGCCTGATGTGGGGCTCGATCCCATAACGCGGGGATCACGCCCTGAGCGGAAGGCAGACGCTCAACCGCTGTGCCACCCAGGCGCCCCTAGGTGCTCTCTCCTTTCTGCTCCCTTCCTTCAGCCCCAAAGCCAAAACAACAAAAACCACCAACCAGAAAAGAAGACCCCCCCCCTACAAAAAACAAACCGAAAACCCACCCAAACTCTGCTTCAGCTGTTCTGGCTGATATTATGTGAGCTTCAGGGGCTATTTTCTGCTTTTTTCTCTCCCTGGAGAGATATTTAAGGGCTTTAAATGCCATTCTGTGCACACATCACTTCAAAATGGTCTGGCACAGGGGAAAAATTGGCAAATGTATAGTTCACAATCTGTTCCCATCACGTGAAGCCAGATTCAGCAAGAGCTCCATTGGCTTCTCCAGGCCAGGTTGCGCAGTGTCTTGAAAGGGTCTGGGGACTTGTCAGTGGAGGAAGGAGACAGGTGTTGGGTGCCACGTGCAGAGCTGCTGGACGGCGGTGGTCCTGCACGTGTCCAGGTATAGTGAGCTGTACCATTTCCCTCTAAAGAGTGAGAAGTGCCCTGCATTTTACGGGCCTGAGCTTTCAAAACTGGGGGAGGAAAAAAGAGGCACCTTGCAAACCTGGGAGTTTCTGTAGGGTCTTTGCGTTTTGGGAGTGGTAGATGGGGTTTGTCTTGGTCTTCGAGGGCTTTCATAGCAAAGTAACAGTGTGGGTGGCTGAAACAACAGGGTTTATGTCCTGGCCGTTCTGAAGACTTCAAGTCTGAGGTGGAGCTGTCAGGAGCTGAGGTGTCTCCAGAGGCCTCTCTCCTTGGCGTGTTGGTGGCTGACTTCCCCGTGTGCTCACACCGTCTTCCCTGTGTGTGTGTCTAGGTCCCAATCTCCTGTTTACAGGGACACCAGTCATTTTAGATTGGCACCCATACTAATCAGCCCGTTTAAAATTTAATAGCCTCCTAAAGACCCTGATTCCAAATGCAGTCAAATTCTAAGGTAGTGGGAGTTAGGATTTCAACATAGAGTTTTGGGGGGACACAATTCAGCCTCTACCAGGGTGGAGGAGACCACTTGAGAGGCTTGGTGAAGGAGGGGCAGAGGGTGGGGGGAGGGGCTCACATGCCTCCTGCAGCCTGGGGTGTGCGTCCTGGGGGCTGGGGGCGCGGGGGTGCCCCGCAGTGTCTGGCACCTGGGCTCTGCTGTCTGCGGAGAGAGGAGGTTGCGGAAGGGAGGGAGCTTGTGGTGGGGAGGGCAGCTTGGAACTGCCCGGCCTGGGCCATTTGCCCGCATGACAGCTGCAATTTTAATTCTCTGTTCTGGGAGAGGAGAGATTTTTAAAAAAGAGATTACTTCTATATTCTGTCTTCACCACAGCCTGCGGGTCATCTGAAAATGCTACTAGAGACGAGTTTTTCCTGAGTCATCTCTTTTCGGCAAGAGTTGTGTCTTATTAATGTGTGTGTCCCTCGAGTTTACCATAGTGCTTGGCACAGAGGAGGGAGCCTAAGGTATGTTTGTGGAGTAATCGTGTGGCTTTTCGAGATGTTAATTTAATCTTCATTGATCGTAGGTGACAGAAACCACAAAGCCTTTTGTTGTGAAATGATAACTGGTAATTATTAAAAGGCGAGTTCTCTCTTTTTAGTTGCTTTAACTGGGGAAAGGATGTGGATGTGATTCTGTGGATTTCCTCAAGCTGTTCTCAGAAAGGAGATGTTAAGGAAAAGAGAAAGAAAGAGAGAAAGAGAGATGTCTGGGGGCTAAAGTCTGTTGGAGCTATGGATTCAACAGCCTTTATTAACCTTTGATTCCAGTGTGGGGTGGCTAGAAAGAGTTGGTGATCCCAGGCTGCTCTCAAATTTCTGTGGCTCTGCCTTGAAGCCCAGCCTTGGCAGTGTCCACAGAAGCAGAGAGGATTCTGTGAACGACAGACGTCATGAGAAGATATGTGTGGTTGTGATTACCTTCGAGTGGTCCCGGAGCGCTGGCTGGCTTGAGCAGTTATGGGCAAAGTTTGTCCTGTCCTTCTGGAGGAAGTCCATTTTGTCCTGGACCGTCCCAGGGCATTCATGATCTTTCCCCTTTTTTCACTTTAAAGAGCTCGCTGAGTTCCATTTGCCCCCAGAGGCTCCAGGACACAATTTGCAGGTCACTGGGCAAAGGCTGAGGGAGTTGGGTCAATTTGGCGCCCTTCATTGCCTTGCCAAGCACGGTGTCACATTCTCTTCTACTGAACCATGCTAGCAGGAATCCGTTATCAGTAAGTCGATAGAAATTATATAATTATGTACATAAGCTCTGGCCCAGACTTCCAGTAGGTAATTAATGAGAGGCCAGAGGTTGGGGAAAATGGAATCGTTCACTCATTCTTTCAAGTCTTTTTGCTGCTTTCTGAATGCTTGGGTCTTTTTTGTGTATTTTGTCTTTGCTTTTTATTTGGAGGTGACTTGTGTGATGTATAGGAGTGGGAAGTGAAAGGAAATTACTGCTTGGTGACAGCACTAAAGGAAGGAGGAAATATTCATAGTGCACATTGGCGGGTTTTGCCTGCTTGCACGGCCATTCCCCGTCTTTTGGTTAAAACAAGGGAAGTTTCTTTAGGGAGCACTTGGCTGTCACTCTGTGACATACAGAGTTCTGCGGATAAACTTGGGGACCAGGTCTGGCCAAACAGCATGTCACATGCCTTGCCTGTAGTGACTGCTTAGGGAAGAGTCTTTTGCTCATGATGATCCAGAAAGAGCCAGATATGAGCTTTTGCTACAATTGCTGACAAAGAGTTTTCTTTTTTTCTTTGGTCATTTGCTTGCTTGCTTGCTTGCTAAGCTGTTAACATGTAAACCTAGTTATGATAAAATCCATCTTGTTTATCAATTCTCGAGACTAAAGATAGCACTGAGGCACTGAAACATGGTGCCAAGGAATAGAGAGAGACCCTATTAGGTAGCATTTGAGCACCTGAATCTAGCCATGCCTGAAGGCCACACATGGACTATTCAATTACATGAACCAGTGTGTTCCTTTTTTTTTTTTCGTAGCCTAGTTTGATTTAGGTTGCTAATACTTGCTCCTGAAAAATATTTCCTGGCTTATTAGAATGCTGATCTCTCTTTTGTAGCAAATTCAAGTGATAATTGAATTACTAGTTTCACAGAGCATTTATCTCTTTTCCTTTTATCTTTTATTATGATGTATGACCTCTGGACATAAGAGAGCATTAAAAATATATACATTTTAATGAATAATAGAAAAAGAACAACTAGTAATCCCCTGAGTTGAGAAGGGGAATGTTGCCAGCTGCTCAGGAAACCCCCATGATCACCAACCATCATTCCCTACCAGAATTTATCACTATTTTGTTTTGGGGGATCATCATCTCCTTGATTTTCTCTATAGTTTTACTCCATGTATGCACCCTTAAACTGAATGGATTTTGTATTAATGGAATTGAATTGCATGTATCTTGGGGGGGGTGTCTTGCATCTGTCAACTGTATCGCGTGTATCTTGGGTGGAGGGTCTCGCATCTGTCACTTGACGTTATGTGCGTGATGTTCTCTCTGCTGAGCTATGGCTCATTCATCCTCAAGGCTATCTTAGCGTTCAACATATGACTGTACCACAATGTATTTATTCATTAGGGAGCATTTTTGTACCCGATGTTTATAGTGGAGAATTTACTGGAGTTGATCGGTCCAACAGAGCTCATATTGGAAACAAACTGAAATGTTATGTACTGCTCTTTGCGGAAGCCCGATCTTGAATCAGCCCAGCCATCTGCCATCCTTGGTCCACATCCAAACTGTTGATGGCTGCCTAAGAAAAATTGCACAACCGAGTGAATTCACGTTACTACAGATCACGATCTTCAACCCCAGCTGGGCCCCCATGAGAGCAAGCGTTTCTGCGAGGCCGTCTTCAGCTCTCCCCCCTCCTCCAGACCCAAGCTCGTCGGGCTGGCATGGCTCTCTCTCGCGGTCCTTCTCCACACACACTTTCACAGATGACCTTGAGTAATGGGGGTCATCAGGTAGAACGTTTCTCTTTTCTTAACTTGGCAGTGATGGATCTCATCTGTATGCATGCCTACCTCCCCCACCATCTCTGGGGCTCAGCTGCCCTTCTTTTCAGGTAACACCTGTGCCTGTGCCCTCCCCCCTCCTCAGTAGCTCTCACCCTTGGCTCCTTGCTGTCCCTCCTGCCCACACCTCCCTCTGACAATGTCTCTGAAAGGCCTTTGCCTTGATAACCTTGCCTTCATCACCCTCCCTCAGTACTGGGTCTTTGCAGTTCTCCCCTGCGTTATTTTCTAGCCTTTGTAACTGATCTCCTGGAACACTTGAATTCTTTAGGTCAAGCCGTCTTCCTCTACAGAAGCCAGAATGATGTTCCTGGAATGAAAACCTGATTATATGAATGTGTTTTGGTTTCCTTGTGCTGCTGTAGCAAACGGACATAAATTCGGTGGAAGGGGGTGCAAGGGGGTTGTAACAGCAGGAATGTATTCTCCCACTGTTCTGGGGGCCACATGCCTGAGATCAAGGTGTCTGCAGGAGGGGTTCCTCTGCAACCTCAGGGGAGAATGTGTGCCATGCCCCTCTGTCAGCTTTAGGTGGCTACTAGCAGTCCTTGGCTTGCCAACTTGCCACTCCAATCTCGGCCCTGGTCTTTGAATGGCCTCTTCGGTCTCTGTGTCTCACATCTTCCTCTCCTTTCTGTTATAAGGATGCCAGTCATTGGATTTAGGGCCCACCCTAAATCTGGATGATCTCATCTCAAGATCCTAACTTTATTGACATCTGCAAAACCCCTTCTTTGGTCACATTCCGAGGTACCAGGAGTTAGGACTTGGACCTATATATTTTATGCTGCTGTGTAACCCAATACATGCCCCCTTGCTAACAGTCTTCCAGTGACACCCCCTTTTCCCTTTCAGGGCATAAGCTAAACCCCTTAGCCTGGAACACTTTCCCCAGCATCGCTCTGTGTGCCTGCTCTGCTCTGTCCCCATGTTCCTCCCTGTGAAAGTGTCTTGCTCTCCCAGGACCCCCTCCTTTAAGTCTCGGCTCAGCAGTGCTTAGTAGGGGGAACAATTTTTAGAACTTCAAGTCATGGAAGATAAGGAGACTCAGCTTTCGGCAGGTGCCAGGAACACAGGAGCAAGACTCACTGTCAACTCTGTGTTGCGCGTGACATTTTGTTTGTGGAGGGCTGTTGGGTTTTACTTCATTTTTTGTACACTTATTTTTTTATTGTGCTAAAATAGATATAACACAACATTTACCATCTTAACCATTTTTTTTTTAAAGATTTTATTTATTTATTTGACAGAGAGAGAGACAGCCCGCGAGAGAGGGAACACAAGCAGGGGGAGTGGGAGAGGAAGAAGCAGGTTCATAGCAGAGGAGCCTGACGTGGGGCTCGATCCCATAACGCCGGGATCACGCCCTGAGCCGAAGGCAGACGCTTAACCACTGTGCCACCCAGGCGCCCCCATCTTAACCATTTTTAAGTGTACACGTCAGTGGCATTAAGTACATTCATGGTGATTTTATTTCAACGTACTGTGGAATTCTAGAATGAATGTAGCATAACTTAAAACTGGTTTGACAGCGGAGATGCCTGGGAGTCTCCTTTTTTCCAGTGCATTTTCTGCTTTCCCTTTTGGAGTGAGTTTTCTGGTTTTTAGGAGAAAAGAGTCTCCAGATAAAGTGGGCAAGCTGTCAGGAAAATAAGACGAACACATGGTACCGATCCGAAAGGAGAGCCTGTGAGAAGCTGAGGAGCGTCCATGGAATTCTGGAGACCTTACAAGTGCGCCTCATGGCTCTGCTTATAACTGAAGCTGTACGAAAATTTAGTTGAAATAAGAAAAACGTGGAGAACTTGGAAGATTCTGGTGTCTTCGGTTGGGGCGGAATGATTTCAAGCCCTCCGTTGGACGTTACTACGCACTTGACCACGTTGGTGTGCACACAGTGTTAAGAACATGCTCGTGCCACCTAAGAGATCACCCTCATTCTGCACAGAAATATCTTCTGAGCGATCACTGAATCACGGATTGAGGGCAGAGTGCTTCGAATCTTGAGCTCTGCAAGGAGACTAACTTGAAAGAGAGTGACATAAAGGTTCTCTGTTCTTTCTGTGAGAAAGTTTCTCCCAGATGATTTTTCAAGACGAGTAAAAGTGCCTGATTGCCGCTCTCACTAGGTCATCTACTCCCTCATTTTTGGGCGGGGTCTGTTCTCACTCGTTCAGATTGTGTAGACAGCTTTGCTCATGCTACACTTGCTGCACGAGTCACTCATGTGCCGAGTCCCCCCGACTGCCCAGCCGCACCGTCTCTCGCCTGACGACACTCTGCGAGGCACAAGCTGATTTTCACCCTGTGCTTTGAGCTCTGTTAGACTTGCCTTCAGAAGAACACACGGTCAGAAGGCTCCACGATGGACCATAGTGAATCGTGTCACCAAGTTTTTGAGTGTAGGAAACAGAACGCACAGGGCTTGGTTTCTACAACTTGGATTTTTATGTGGATTCCCAGACAGCTCTCCTGTTCTAAAATTACTCCGGTCATCTCACTGTGCATATTGCCTAGCTCTGCACTTCGAGGCTTCCCGAAGTGCTGGCCTACTTTCCTGGCAGCAAAGAGAAGACCGTCTTTATTATTATTTTTTCCCCGTAGGAATAAGAAAGGTTATTTGTAGTCTGGTCTTATTGTGAGTGTTCATCGTGCAGATTGCTTCTTTTTCTGTGTAAGGTGTCCCTCGTAACACACATTTTTTTTTAAAGCAAAACCTTCTGAAGAGAAAGATGCTGCCTACATTTCCAGTTTATAGACTCATTAGTTGCTGGGGGCATTGCAGGCCTTCTGCGTGACACCTGGCAGCCCTTGGGCCAGGTGAATTTAGCATGAATTGACCTCCAAGGCCAGTGAGAGTGTGCACTCCAGCAATTTGCAAAATCAAAGGCTGACTCGAGGCCCCCGAGCACAGTGGAGACCCCAGGACAACGTCCCCTCCATTCACTGCCTTCTACTTGAAATGAGCAGGAAGACAGGGCCCGAGGCGTAGGGGGCCAGAGAAAATCAGGACGCCCAGTTAACGTGTGAATTTCAGGTACACAACAAATGATGTTTTATGTCCCAAATATTACTTGGAATATGCTTGCATGAGCAGGAAGTCCATTATGTCACATTTCAGTTGTGTGAAGCTGGAGCCTTCACTGAAAAATTCACCCTTTTTCATCCGTTTCTCCTTTTACCTAGCAAGCCCTTTAGAGTGACAGGGAACAACGTGGTGGCCCCTAGTCTTGTGTCTACCAAGCTCTTGAACTGTGGCTAGTCTGAATTGTGTGAGGTAGACTTCTGAGGCTTGGGAGGGGAAAAAAAGGACAATTTCTTAATAACTTTAGTATTGGTCATGTGATGAAATGACAGTATTACATATATTGGGCTAAAATGTATTAAAATTAACTTCACTTGTTTCTTTTTTAATTTTTAATATGGCTACTAAATAATTTGGAATGACATATGTGGCTTGCGTCGTATTTCTGTTAGTACCTCTTTAGAGCAGGGATTGGCAAGTATTTTCTTTTTTTTTTTTTTTAAAGATTTTATTTATTTATTTATTCGACAGAGATAGAGACAGCTAGCGAGAGAGGAACACAAGCAGGGGGAGTGGGAGAGGAAGAAGCAGGCTCATAGCAGAGGAGCCTGATGTGGGGCTCGATCCCAGAACGCCGGGATCACGCCCTGAGCCGAAGGCAGACGCCCAAGCGCTGTGCCACCCAGGCGCCCCTGGCAAGTATTTTCTGTAAAGGGCCAGATCGTAATTATTTTAGAGTTTGTAGGGGATTGACTCTTTGTGGAAAGTTGTCAGCTTGGTCCCTGGAGCCATACACAATATGTACACAAGTGGGTGTGGTCGAGTGCCAATAAAACTTTATTTGTAAGGGCCCCTGGCTGGCTCAGTCGGTAGAGCTTCTGACTCTTGGTCTTGGGGTTGTGAGTTTGAGCCCCACATGGGGTGTAGACATTCCTTAAAAATAAAATCTTAAACAAAATTTTATAAAAACAGGCAGCCCTTTATTTGGCCAACAGGCATGGTTTGCTGATCTCTGCTTGAGAGGCGTAGGGTTTTTATTTATAATTTTGAAATTGACTCTCTCCACGTCACTCAGACTCATTGATTTGGACAGAGCACGAAAATATTTGTAAGTGGACAATTTACCTTTCTCAAGATGGTTCAACTACTAAACAGGAAGGGATTGACAGGATACCGATTTTTTTTTTTTTTTAAAGGAGAAGAAAATGCACGAATAGGGCCACTGGTGTGGGGATCTTTACCTGCCTCAAAACCTTCAGAGGCAAAGAGAACCTGGGATCCACGTTTTGTCCTGAGCACCATAGAAATGTAAGGGCACGCTTCACACACAATCCCTTTGAAAAATAGCAACACCATCTAACAGACATTGAAGAAATGAAGAAGCAGTAACGGGGGCTTTGATACTGAGAAAGTGAAAGGAATTTTTTCAGAGAGCACTTTTACTGATGAGGAGGCTTCGAAGTGCTTCTGGAGTAAAAAGATCACCAATGAAAATAAAATCCCAAGAAATTTCTAAATTGAAGTTTGATTCATTACCTGTTTCATACTCTTCTCTTCAGTGTTGAGGGAAACTGGAAGCAATTTATGTTCTTTCCGTTCTGCGGTCCGTGAATTGTGCCCGAGTGTCACTGTTTAAGTTGAATTTCAATTTTCATTGTTATTTTTCCCTGTTGGCGCTGGCAGGTAAGCCTAATTGCGCTGTAACTGAAGTAATTGCTTAAGTAGCTGGGAACTCCTGTGGCATTAGATTAGGGCCGGTGATGGGGTGCGCTTTTCAAATGTGGAAGTTTACCGCCTTCGGGGATTGCCATGAATGGCTTGTTCACAGGACTTCCATGTCTTGGCTTTCATTAACTTGTCCAAAGTCTAGATGTCCTACTGAAAGAAAAGTAAGTAGAATTTAGTGTATGCTACCGTGCAGTGGGAACTGTACATATATTATTTTATTTCACCATCAGAATTGCCCTTTGGAGTGTTCTAGAATACAAAATCTATAGTAATAGAAAACATACTAAGCGCGTGGTCATATAAGTTAATTCGTAAGTAACGCTGTAAAAAGTATATTCCATTTTATCCTCTAAACCATCTATCATTAAAACTGCTTTCCAAATGATATACATTGAGGCACAAATTATCAGTCTGATAATTGACAAATTATCAGTCTGATCATTTCTAAAGCATTTGTTGCTTTTAGAAATGGAGGGTGGGATCTTCTGTTTGGTACCGCTGCCATGAGTAAAACCGTGCCAGGATTTGATAGAGACAACTGCATTGAGCTGTTCCAGGGATGCTATGGTCTTCTTGTCGGTGTCTGCCCCCCATTTCGTAGGCTGAAATCTCACTGCCAGGATGATGCTGTTTGCAGGTGGGGCCCTTGGGAGGTGATTAGGTTCTGAGGATGCTGTTTAATTTGCCGAAGAAGGACCTCTCAGGCAATGTTGGCGTTGAATGGCATTACTAACGCTGGGTGAAGTTGCCCTAGACCACAGGGAAGTTTTATTTTGATAAAATGCTGTGGTTCACCTCTTGAAGTCAACACTGACTTAAGGCGGAACGTTTTAGCACAGCAGAAATTCACTGACCTATTCCAGGAGGTTTCACGTCAACATGTGAGACAAAGCCCCAGCTCTTCGTGGTGTGGTCCGTGCGTGGCCCCGTCGTTGGTGGTGCGTGTTCCTGTGTGTGCGAGCTGCTCCGGTGTGGATCGTGTGCGTGGCTTTGTCTGTGTGTCCCCCCACATGGTCTCTCTGCGTTACCGCGTGTGTGGCTGTGCATGCGGACGGATGGTGGTTCCGTGCGGACGGCACGCCAGCCCATGTGTGCTGTGCTCTGCTCCACTGGGAGGGACTTGAGTTCATGAGTGGCTCTTTGGCTCTGGATGACGATGATCTCAGTCTACTTTCTTAAAAGTGACTTCACCCTTCTCTGCATTCCTTTCATGCACAAGATCACGGAAGTGGTTGCCGTCAACTTATACTGAAAAATGCTCTTCCTTTGCTGTTACTTGAGGGGTTGTGTCTTTATGGTTGCATATCCCTGATGGAGCACGAAGGCAGTCCTCCCCTCCGCCCCTGTATGCACACGTCATACGGGGAGCCTGAATTTAACAAAACGATTTAAGTTAGCTTCCATGAGACATAAATCTTGGGTCTAAACTCAGGCTTAGAAGTGGAGTAAAAACAGATCTGGGAAAAATTACTATGAGCTGCTTGTGTGATTCCCATTACATTCTCCCCCTTCTTGCGCGACGGAGAGCGGGTGGCGTGCAGGGTGGAGGGAATCACGGGCTGGATCATGTATTACGGCAACGTGGCCTTGTTTGTGCTTGATTATGATGATAGCGGTGTAATTTGTGCATAGCGTGAGCTGTTCTAGAAATGGTACAGCTTCTCATCCAGCCAAGCTTTTCCCTTAGCTTGCTTGTTAATCAGCCTCAAAAAGCACTAGAAACTTTTGCTAAGTTAGTAAAATATCAAGAAGAATAATTACAGCGTGTAAAAATAGCAGGAGGGTAGAACAGCAGTTAAAATATGTTTTGCAGCCCGGTACGTGCCATGTTCCTTTTCTTTGCAAAGATTCTTGATGGTATCTTTTCTTGGGTTCCCATTGTACTAGTGAGGATGGGCTTTGAGACGACACAATAAGAAACGAGGCTGAGACTTTACAACTCAGCGTATTTCTTCCTCTTGCTACATTTCACTGTAAGTGGCCTGCGGCGTCTGCTCCTTGTCGTATCTTGGGGACTGAGGTTGGTGGAATGGGAGGTGAGGGAAGATGACAGCCACGTCATAAAACTTTCTCCTGAAACATCATATTTCTCACCTTCATTGGGGACAGCGAGTCACCTGGCAACACCTGTGTGGGGAGTTTTTTAAAGATTTATGTATTGATTTGAGAGAGAGAGAGCGCATGAGTGCGGAGGGGACAGGCAGAGGGAGAGAGAAACCCCGTGCAGATTCTATGCTGAGTGCAGAGCCCGATGCAGGACTCCATCTCATGCCCCTGAGATCATGACGTGAGCCGAAACCAAGAATTGGATGCTTAACTGACTGAACCACACAGGTGCCCCTGTTGAGTGGGGATGTTTAATCCTTCCTCGGGGCGGGGGGGTCCTTGAATATTGGTGAGCAAAACTGTAAGGTATGACACCAGTTAGCAGGATCTGATATATTAAGGTGTTTAAATATATGACATAATCATGGTAATGGTACACGTACTAATCCCAGATTAGTAGTAAATATGCTATATTTGAGGTGTGCTAAGAAGCCAAAAATAATGTGCCCTAAACCATGGTCACCCTAGAGTCTTTGCTCATTTTCTCCCTGCAAATGCTTGAAGTTCTTTGCAAATACCTCAATGTCGAGGTCCTGGATGTTTCACACTTGATTTCTTGTAAGACTTTTCTTTTCTTTTTTCTTTTTTTTTTTTTTTTTTAAAGAT
>NC_048238.1:6806133-6834517 GCF_002007445.2 Ailuropoda melanoleuca | reverse complement strand
TTTTTTTTTTTTTTTTTTAAAAAAAAAAAAAAAAAAGGAAAATTGACATTTAATACAAAAGTGATATCTTGTTGGTGAGGATTTCGCAAATACAGAAAAGTATAAATAAAAGAGAATAAAATATGCTTATCATTCCACCACCCTGAGGTTGAGACTTTCAGTTCAAGGGACACACAGCATAGATGCCACTGAATTGAAAAAAAAAAAAAAGGCATCCCATTTTAAAAGAATCTGTATTCCTTTGATAATGAAAAGTTTGAGCATTTTCTCACCAGGTGTTTAGGATCATGTGCATTTATTCTCCTACGTTTTGTTGGTTCCTTTCTGGGTGGGACTGTTTTGAATTAAGTTGCAGAAACCCAATTCCAAGTGGCGTTGGTGACAGCATTGGCTCAAGTAAGTGAGAACAGACGTGTAGCTGAATTCTGGAGTGGCTGGAAACAGGGATTCCAGGGCCACTGGTTCTTACAGAGATGTCCATCCATCGTCTCTGCTTCCCTTTCGAAACTGGCTTTCTTCTCTGCCCCCAGATCTGCTTCTCCTGAGAAGCAATGCGTACAGCGGCCAGCCTGTCCCAGGCTTAGGTCTTCAGCTGTGCTGACCGGGAGGGATTCCGTCAGACCCAAGGGACCCAGCTTGGTCCCAAAGTGCACCTGCAGGACCGATCGATGGTGGATGCCTTTGTATGAGCCAAATAGTTGGAATGCAGAGGGCTGGGTCCTAGAAGAGGGTCACTTGTTCTAGGAGAAGGGAGAGGCACTGGGCATGCCCATCACCATTTCACCTTTAAAAAAGAATTTTGACTTAAACAAATACTCATATTGGCTGCTGGGTTTTCAATAATATGTATAGAAAGGCCAGGCTTGCCTCATAGGTCACCTGCTCATTCTGCCCATAGGTATCCGTTACTGATTGGAATATAAACTTCTCAATCATGTTCTGTGAATTTACAGATGAGTATCTGTACAAACCCTCCAGAAATGACTGGGTGTTTTGGGGGGAGAAGTGATGGATTCTGGATTCATTTCCTAGGGCTGCCGTAACAAAGTACGAAAATCTGGGTGGCTTAAAACCACAGAAATTGATCGTCTTGCAGTGTTGGAGGCTGGAGGTCTGAAACCGAGGTATTAGCAGGGCCGTGCTCCCCACGAAGGCTCTAGGAGAGGGTTATTCCTTGTCTCTGCCAGCTCCTGCTGTTTTCTGTCAATCTTTGGCTTTCCTTAGCTTACACATGCCTCACCTCAGTCACACGCCCACCTTCCGCTTGTGTGTGTTCCCATCATCTCCCCTCTGTGTGTGTGTCTGTGTGCAACATTCCCCTCTCTGTATGGACACCAGTCATACTGGAGTGAGACCCACCCCAGTGACCTCAAGTGGAGCGTCACTTCCTCAGTAAAGACCCTGTTTCCAAATAAAGCCACATTCTCAGGTCCTGGGGGTTAGGACTTCAACATACCTTGTTTGTAGGACATGATTCAACCCATAACAAGTTCAAGATGTGATTTTTTTGAAAGATTTTATTTATCTATTTGAGAGAGAGCGAGAGAGAGAGCGAGAGAGAATCTGAGCTCAGAGCCTGACGCGGGGCTCGATCTCACCACCTTGAGATCATGACCTCAGCTGAAACCAAGAATCGGCCGCTTAACCAACTGAGCCACCCAGGTGCCCCTGAAGATAGGAGTAAAAAAAACCCCAAAACTCCATGGTATTTTCATGGATATGTTGGTTTGCAAACCACTTCTTTTGGGGTGGTGATAACCTTGGACCGCTCTCAACGTGGGTACATTCACTTTTGCTTCAAGCTTTATGATCACTGCTCAGATACTGTGGTGTGCCTCTTCCTCCAGACTTTGTCTGACGTGGGAACGTGTCTGTCTTGGGAACATGGACAAGCATTTCGCTAGGGTGAACATCAAGAATTTTAATTGTGGGGTCAAAAGTCATCGTATTTAAAATTTCAGTAGTTGTTGCCAACTGACCTTCAGAATGTCCTTGCATACTTGGAGCACAAGGGTACCTCGTCTCCATATCTTTAGTAAGATTTGATACTACTCCGTGCTTCACTCCGTTTTTGCCAATTCGAAATGATACTTCATTATACTTTGAGTTTTCTCTGATGACTAGTTGCGTTGAACATTTTTTACGTCTTTATCCGTTTTGTATACTTCCTGTTCTGTAAGTGGCAATATGTATCCATTCCTTTTATGTTTCTTCTATTGAGTTTTTCTACAAATTTGTGAGACTTCTTGAGATACTGAGCACTTTCACCTCTTTGTAGTCTTTTTTGCAATGCTTTTCCTTTTCATTTTATTTAAAAAAATTTTTAAAAATATTTTAATTATTTATTTGAGAGAGAGAAGGATAGCGAGAGCAAGCACAGGAGGGATCGTGACCTGAGCCGAAGGCAGACGCTTAACCCACTGAGCCACTCAGGCACTCCTTCCTTTTCATTTTAAATTAAAAAACATTTAAATTAAATATAGTAAAATCTACAGATCTTTTCTCTGTGATTTCTTCTATTGCTTCCATGCATTGCAATTCCTTCCACATTAGTCTGTGTTTGTATGGTGTCATTGTCAGCACCTTGCATTTTCATCTATCTGGCCCTTTTGTGGCTGAGTTCTAACTTTGGTGGTCTCAAATGACAAGATCAAGAGTTGGCAGACTTTTCTGGAAAAGGGCCAGATTGTAAATATTTTCGGTTTAGAGGCCATATGGTCTCTGTGGAAACTACTTTGCTGTTGTTGCTGGAAAGTGGGCCATAGACAGTATCTAAATGAATGGATGAATGGGCATGTGTGTGTGTGTGCCAATAAGACGATTTTTTAAAATAATAATATTTTTTTATTATGTCAGTCACCATACAGTGCATCCCTAGTTTTTGATGTAAATTCCCATGATTCATTACTTGCGTTTTTTTTTTTTTTTTTTTTTTTTTTTAAAAAAACAGGTGGCAGGCTGTAATTTGCCAACCCCTGGATTAGACAATTGCCAAACCTCCTATTCATTCAGGCGGGTCATTGAGCCACACCAGTGTCTTTTACTTAGAGATAAGCAATAAAGACACAGTGTAATGGCTGCAAAATCAAATGACCCACATCCAATTAATGGCTATCTGAAAAATAGTTTTTTTGCATAAAAGACTCAACAAATCATATAGTTTTGCAATCATAATCACATAACTAAATTCCTTCCAGGCATTTGTGTCTGAGGTTCCTTTACTTGTCAAGACAGCGGTAGGGGTTTTACAAATGCCTCACGTTGATGGTGTGCGATTCTGTTTTGCAAAGAAGAAGGAACACTGATATAGTTATTCTGCTGATGTGGGAAAACTGGTAGCTTCAGAGACATAGGATTAGCTGTCACGTTAAGGAAATAAACATCTTAGTGACACAGTTAACGGAAAAGCAACGATGGAATTGATGAAATTTAACTACAAATGCATCCTCTTCTCTTAGACGGTTTGACTGGCTCGTTGAATGATTGCAAACGGACTAGACAGCATCCAGCATGGTCCCCTTGGTCCGTCACCAATTATTCTTGGCGGGAGCCCAGAAGAGTCCATGGTGGCAAGGTTTGGGAACCTGTGGGTTAAGTGTCGCCTGGTGGATTGGTTACAGAGCAGATGACTGCTCCCGCAGTTCGAGCTTCCCTCCTGGCTACAGGAGGAATCGGACACAGTCCCTGGAATGACTGCGTAAACTCCTGCCCTGTGTTTGTCTCCCGAATCAGACCCTCTGGGGGGTGCTGCCTGGGGATCTGCATTGATCCTTGATCTGCGGGGTTCCTTGGTGATCCTTCTGAGGTGTCTGTACTGTTTAAGAACTCCTTGTATAAGGTCTCATGTCCCCAAATTAACTTGCAGTGAATGTAATCAATTGGAGGAGCTGTTCTCCACTTACCCATTTTATGTCCAGGGCAAAGAGTGTTAGGGATATTTATGTCTGATTGTAGGAAATGACTCAATGGAAAAAATGAGTTTATGTTTTTAACTTATCTTCCTGGCTTGGTTGTTCTAACCATATCACAATTCTGTCTGTCAAATGTTCTGATGGCTACTGAGACCAGGATTGTTACTAACATTAACTCCGATGGTCCCTTCTAAGTT
This sequence comes from Ailuropoda melanoleuca, assembly GCF_002007445.2. NCBI lineage: Eukaryota > Metazoa > Chordata > Mammalia > Carnivora > Ursidae > Ailuropoda > Ailuropoda melanoleuca. The sequence goes on along the minus strand of NC_048238.1, from coordinate 6,830,409 downwards.
TATTTTACTCCTAATTCCTTTTTGTAATATTAATCTGACATTATTTAACAAACACAAAACAAAACAATCACACCAAAAATCAGTAAAAATAAGCATTGTCATGTATTGGCATTTTTCAAAAAGATTTTATTTATTTGAGAGAGAGAGAGAGAGCATGAGCAGGGGACGCGGCAGAAGGAGAGGGAGAAGCAGACTCCGTGCTGAGCAGGGAGCCCGAATCGACTCGGGGCTCGATCCCAGGACCTCGGGATCATGACCTGAGCCGAAGGCAGATGCTTAACTGACTGAGCCACCCAGGCGCCCCGGCATTTGTTTTTAAAAGAGAGAAAATTCTATAGCCATATCTGTACAGGACTTAGGAGAAGAAGAAAATGAATTTGTCCGTTTTTTTTTTTTCTCTTTTGTATGACTCTTTTGATCAGATTTTCTTTTTTTGTAGTTTTATGGTTTGATTACCACATGTACACAAGCTGTCTGTCTATTCATTTTCTTTGCTGTGCAGCGTGTCATTGGGACTGGGCACTCGTATGGCCAGCGGGGCTGCTCTTTCCACAGTGCCTTTGTGGTTCTTGGAGGAGGCACGGTGAGCAATGTCTGCACAGTGGCATGTGTCGCACTCAGCAGCACTGCAAGCTCCTCGCTGTGGACTAGGAACGTCCAGAAGCCAGCGGGCAGCGTGTGCTTTGCTTTCTTGTCGCTCCCGTAACCAGTGCTGGGCATCAAGATATGGCCCTTGACTCTTCTGCATACCCTAATGTCACCGCCTCTGGGTTTCCGCCAGTTGTGCTTAATTGTAACACATCAGTCTGGCTGGTGTCTGATGAACTTGATGATACTCTAACGATCTGGGGCTTCACCCGAGGTCTGAGGGCGGCCGCGATGCCGAGTGGGAGACGGTTGCCACCTCCGTAGGCAGTGCGAGGAAGACAGTGATTGTATTTTCTTAGTAGTGTTGCTTCAAAGAGAAACGATATTGCTTTCACATTTAACCTCAGCTCTTTTTTTTTTTATTTTTTTATTTTTTTTATTTTTAAAGATTTTATTTATTTATTTGACAGAGATAGAGAAGCCAGCGAGAGAGGGAACACAAGCAGGGGGAGTGGGAGAGGAAGAAGCAGGCTCACAGCAGAGGAGCCTGATGTGGGGCTCGATCCCATAACGCCGGGATCACGCCCTGAGCCGAAGGCAGACGCTTAAGGACTGAGCCACCCAGGCGCCCCTAACCTCAGCTCTTATAAATTAAATTTGCCTGGAGTTGTTTAAGTAGTTAGAGACTCAATGGTAACCCAACACATTTTCTTAAATATTTGTGTGCACCTGTCTTCTTAGTTGGGTGCTCAATGTTAAGGGCCGCTCATGTCTCATTTGTCCTTCTGGAGCCATGCCTCACAGCATCGGCCCCTTAATACACGTCCCCTGAAGGACTGACATTCATGTGTGGTAAGGGCCATCTTCATGAAAAATTCTGGCTCATCCTCGTGTGACCTGCCTTTGATTTAAAAGCCTATCTCTTCTACTGCAAGAGGAGACAAACACTTTGACTTCTTTTTTCTACATCTTGAAAAAATCCAGATGCTAGAGGCTGATTGCCTGTCTTTTATACAACCTGCATTTCTGCACGTACAGTAACACCCTCACATCACTTTGCCTACATCAAGTTTGGGAGTTTGAATGCCAGCTGATGAGTGCTGATTTTGAACTCCCCTGCTTAAAGGGTATTTTTTTCCCGAGAGTGTTCACTTTCTGGTTGCCAGTAGTTTGATTTCTCTTTCTATGCTGGTGGGCTTACAGCCTCAGAAATGCTTTGTTTGTGCCATTGTGTAGAGAGGGGGAGAAATGACTGGCTCTTATCTACAATCTGTGTCCGATAAAGATTGCTTTGGCATAAAAGAAGCAAACAGTACAAAGCCACAAGTGCAAGAGGGTAAGTCTTAAAGTATTCCCACTGAACCAAACCAAACCACACCAAAGCAAGTCAGTTTAGCATGTTGACAGGGGGCTCATCCAGCTGCAGGTGTCTTTGTCAAGGACAGACAGAAGGTACTTGACTTCTAGGTGGATTTTCCAAGTGAGTTGATAGAATAATCTTCAAGAGTCAAGTTTAAAATTCCCTGTTTAACTTTCTGTAAACTTTCTGGCTCATCTGTTGCGCAATTACTGTCAGCGGTCCCTCTTACAAACAATAAAATAACGTCAGCCAGTCTCTTGATAAAGTCTTCACTTCAAACACGTTGAAAAAAACCAACGTTTTTTTTTCTGGAGTGTATTTTTTTCTGCTTTACCTTTTCTTTCTTTTTTTTCTTTTTGTTTATTGAGGTATAATGTATATACGGTAAAATTCACTCTTTTGCAAATGTGGAGTTCAGAAGTCTTCAAACTACATACAGCTCCTGGGTCCAATTTGGCCCACTGCTTGTTTTTGTAAATAAAGTGTTATTGGCACACAGCCTCTCCTCTTCATTTACATATTGCTTGTAGCTGCTTTCTTGTAACAATGGCAGACTTTGATCTGCAAAGTCAAAAATATTGCCTATCTCGCCCTTTACATAAAGTCTGTAGACTTGGCTACAGTTTTATGAATTTTACCAGTTTAAACAGTCATGTAACAATCACCACAATCAAGATATAAAAAATTTTCCATTGGGGCGCCTGGGTGGCACAGCGGTTGGGCATCTGCCTTCAGCTCAGGGCGTGATCCCGGCGTTACAGGATCGAGCCCCACATCAGGCTCCTCTGCTATGAGCCTGCTTCTTCCTCTCCCACTCCCCCTGCTTGTGTTCCCTCTCTCGCTGGCTGTCTCTATCTCTGTCGAATAAATAAATAAAATCTTTAAAAAAAAAAAATTTTCCATTGCCCTTAAAAATTGAGGAAGCTACAGCTTGAGGTAAGAAATGGTTTTAGAGAAGTAAACATTTACTGTATATTTAAAATGACTTTAGGTTTTTAACATCATAAGTCATTATGTATACACAATATACATATGGACGTCTGTGGTTGGTCTTTCCAGCAGTGATTGGGCACTTCTCTGCTCTATAGAACCCTGATTTCCTCTTGAGGAATTTAGCCCCCCACCATTTGTGTATCAGATGTGTGGGTGGGCTGTATCCAGCTGAAGCTCCTTTCTTCCCTCCTGGTTCCAAAGATGCCTCCCTGGATTCACATATGGCAGAGCCAATGGGCTGCAAGGGCTTCTGGGAGAGAAAAGCTCCACTTGTCCTTGGGTGCTGCCAGAATAGAGACTTTGTTCACTGGACTCGAATGAGGAAGCACCTTGAATGGCTGACACTCATTGGGGCCCATGACAGATACGGAGACTTGGTGTGGAAGCGAAACTCAGGCTGCCTGGGCAGCCCTGAGAAGTGGAGACAAAAACCCAATCCTGGTCACATGGACTTTTTGAGCCCAGATTCAACTCTTTCTTCTCGCTAACCTTAGGCCCAGACACTCTGGTGAATTTCCTTGAGTGTGCAAGTTGGCTGCAGAAGGAATTTCTAGTATTTGTAACTAAATGAGCTGCAATTGATGCCCACTCTGTAACACTCAGGGAATTACAAAATTACAAAAACGCCCCATCCAGACATTTATGCTATAGTCCAGGATTTGATACTGCGACTTAGCTCTCTGGAAACAGAGATGGCCAAAGAAAGTCTTCCCAAGAAGGCAACATTTGAACAGGGATCTGAATGAAGGGAGGGTGTTGGCTCTGCGGTTCAAGGGAGGGAGAAAGTTCTGGGCAGAGAGAACTGCCAAGGGCACAGCCCTAGATAGGACTGTGTTGGTTTGACTAGCGAATGGGCAGATGTGGCTGGTGGGTGAACGCTTGGGGTGGGAGAAACAGTTGGAGATAAGGGTAGAGAGATGCAATTAATGTGCACGACTAATGGCTCCATGTGGAATCAGTAGCAGCAAAGCAAGCATTTGGAAATGAGTATTTAGGGGAAAAAAGATGTCTTAACCGAAGGGCAGCTGATGCCTTGTGGATTAATTGAAGGTGATGTGGCACCTTTTTAGGAAGGGGGGTATTTTGGCAGCCTGGTGTGGGCTTCCCAGGTGTGCAAGGATGCATGGCCAGTGCAGGCTGGATCGACTGTAACTCTTCCTGCACCCTGCAGCAATGCAGGGGTGACAGAAGGGAGCCCGAGATATGCCTGCAGTGCCACCTTCCCCTGAGCCAGCTGCCGCCTAAGCAGTCACATCGCTGCTTTCGCATCCAAATTGCTTTGATGTCTTCTCAACAAACGCAGCACGGAAAATGTGCAGAATCCCAGGACCTGCTTCCCTTGTAAACGCAGCAGAATGCACTGACCGTCAAGTCCCCAGCTTTGTGGGGCAAACACGTCAATAAATGTAACTCTCAGGGCAGTTCTAAGCCTGATGAATGGGAGCTCCGAGGGAACGCCTGGTGATTCAGTCCAAGAGAGAATTCACGTTTGCGATGTTCTAAGGATTCACACCACAGTCATGTACCTTTGCTACTCTTTGCTCGAAATATGTTGAACAAAGTCTCTCGTCCAAATGTTCGTTTGACATGTGCTTATTGAGTGCTTTCTCTGGCTGACGGTTCAAGGAAGTGAACAGCCTTCACCCTCAAAACACTAGCATCTGGTTGGGAGAGGCAGATAAAATAAGCCAATAATGGCAACCATGAAGATACTTTCTGTCTCTAGATTGGCCTACTCAGAATAATTTGTAGAAATGGAATCATACGATATATGACTTTTGTGTTTGCCACCTTTCCCTTTAGCATAGTGTTTCATCCATGCAGCCACATGAATCGGTACTTCATTCCTTTTTATGGGTGAATAATGTGCCATTGCATGGACTGGCCACGTGTTATTTATCTATTGATCAGTTGATGGGCATTTGGTTTGTGTCCGAGTTCTGGCTGTTAGGAACGTGCTGCTTTGAACATCTGTGTACGAGTTTTTGTGTGGACGTCTGCTTTCAGTTTTCTTGGTGGGTACCTAGTAGAGAATCTGCTGGGCTGAAAGGAGATTCAGAGTTGAGTGGGATTGGGCATTTGTTTAAAGAGAAGGATCTGGTCCAAGACCCGGAGAACTTGTTGAACAATAGATGAACACTGCTGGATAAGGGAGAGGGTCCCGTGTGGCGTGAAGCATTGCGCAGAGTCAGTCTCCCTCCCCCGGGGTCCAAAGAGTAATATTTATGGGGTTGCTTGAACTAGTAAGGGTCCGATGTGGAGAGGGAGAGGAAGACTGTAGACAGAGACAGAGGTACAGAGAGGGGATCTGGAAGAGGGAGGGGGCATCTGTGTGACTTAAGTTTTTGCTTTTAGTTCACTCCTTAGAACTGAGATGATGAATTTGACTATTTCTGGAAAGTTCTCTAATCCAAGAAGAAAAGAATTTTGTAGCTGCTACCAAGTGAAAAGTCATAGGTCACCTAACACACAGTGCCCCAAACAGCTTTAGCTGGACTGTTCTTGGATTTTGTGGATTCTGTGTTTGTTATCTAGCACTTGGGGCTCTGTGGAAGCCTGATAAGAGTCTTTTTAAAGAAGGTACTTGCTGGATGTTCTGTTCTGCTTTCCCTCTGGGTGTCTGTAAATATGTCACACTACTCCTCTCTGAAGGGCACCGAACTTCCCCACGAAACTACAGGAATGGGGAGATTATTTGCAACTGTTTATTTAGAGCAGAGGTGAAAGTTCTAAGGAAATCCGTAATCTCCTATCTTTCTCGCATTTCTGCAAATCGGAGATTACTTTTCCCCTCCTTCTGCAGGGCTGATGAAACCAAGTGAAAAGAACATTTCAAGAGGCCAGCCTCTTTGTATGTGGCAAGCATTTGGTTGGAAGGAAAGGAGAAGTGAGGAACAAGCCGTGAAGGAAAGAGTTCCCCCTTGATTAATCTGAATTGGCAGTGTTTGTCCTCGAGAATCCTTCCCGCTATGCACTTGCAGGGCGCCCAGACACGACTGCTGTAATTTACGACTCGTCTCTGGATTCATACTTTTCTTGTCCTCTGTTCTCGTAGCTTATGAGTGACAGAATCAGCATACTAATTAGTCAGCTGTTATTTGGAAACTGGAAAAAAAATACGATTTACCATGAATTTTCAAATTCTGGATCTAGTATGCTGTAATAGTTTTCATCACCTTTTTGGGGAGTCTTTTCTTCCTTCCTTGATTACTTCTGATGCCTTTGCCCAGTACGGTGATGGCGCTGCAGTGGAATGAAATCATTTCTCTTGTGTGGGATTGTGGGAGTGAGTTCCATTAAGAGAAGGTTACACCACAGACGCTGTGTAGCAACAGCTGCGTGGATGGAAAATTCCAGAGTCTTTTTTGTTGCAATGTTTTCCATTTTTATATGTGCAAGGAAATGTGTGCTTAACTGAACTCAGCTGTTTGAAAATTCACAGAAAGTATGAGATAATACCTGTCTTTGCCACTTAGGCAATTTTAAATAATAGCAGAAAAGATGTGCTTGGTTTACAAGAGTTCATGAAATACGTATTTTGTGACCAGTACTGTGCCAAACACCGAGGGGAGGTTTAAAAAAGTACAGTGTTTACATTCTGATTGATACACTGAAATGTATGTGCCTGAAATAATATGGGTTTTTTTTTTTTGAACGATGAGAAAATGAAAGATTGCTGTAGGATATTTTCATGGTTCATGGAAGTGGTGAGTTTTGAGTTGTACTTTGAGGATGGATAGAGCTTTTTAAAAAAATTATTGAAGAATACATCTGGAAAAGTGTATGTATGTGTCTTCAGTGGACAGCTTATTGACTTTTTACAACCGAGCACACCCATCAGATTAACACTCAGATCAAGGAAAGAACACTCTCAGCTCTCTGGAGTTCCCTCTTCCCTCCCCCATCCCCTTTCAGTCATGACCGCCTCTACTTTTCTGAAGAGCTTGATCTAATTGGCTCATTTCTGTACTTTCTATACATTGAATGATGCGAAATGCAGGAAGCATCTATCTGACACGGTGATAGAATGAAGCTCTTTTGGGTGGCTCAGTCGTTAAGCGTCTGCCTTCGGCTCAGGGCGTGATCCCGGCGCTCTGGGATCGAGCCCCACATCGGGCTCCTCTGCTGGGAGCCTGCTTCTTCCTCTCCCACTCCCCCTGCTTGCGTTCCCTCTCTTGCTGGCTATCTCTCTGTCTGTTCTCTGTGAGATAAATAAATAAAATCTTAAAAACAAAAAAAAAGAACGAAGCTCTTTTGTGTCTAGCTGCTTTAGCCCGTCCTGATGTCCGACCCATGACTGCTGCTATGTGGGGTTGCATGTCATCAGTTTTCATTGCTGTGTAGTACTCCACCATATGAATATACCGAGTTTACCCACTGCATTGTTTTTGAGATTTGTGGGGTTTCCAGTTTCAGGGTGCTTTTGCGTAATGTTTCTACGAGTATCAAAGTTCATGTCTTTTGGTGAAAATATGTACATGTTGGGTATGTATTTACTCAGGAGTGGGAATGCTCAGTTTAGTAGATCCCTAGTGACAGTTTTCCTGAGTGGTTGTGTCAGTTCACACTCCTGCCAGCAGGGGGCGAAGTTCAAGTTGCTCGATAGCTTGGCGCTGGACTGTTCGATGGGTGTGCAGGCTGGGAGCCATGCACAAAGCGTGAGAAGAGCACATCGCCACCGACATGGAATTGCCAGTAGGCAACGGTCAGATCTGTACTTGGGGGACAGTGAGAAATTAGGTCTCTGCGTAACGGGAGGAAGGCTGGGACAGGGGCTGGCTGCTGCTTCCTCAACAGGTTACAGAGTTTGGACTTGCCCCCCAAACAGAAGGAAACGATGAGAGAGGGCCAGTATGCCCACTGGGCATCTCATTCAGGCAATCTCACCCTCTGAGGACTTTGTTGCCTTCCAGCTAGAACGCCTTTGTGAATTAAAAATGATCTCTATTCTAGGCAGCCTTTTGCTTCACTTTGCTGCCCCATTTCACCCTGAAGGTGTGTGCTGGTGGTCTCTAGTATAGAATGGAATGGACCCTCTTTCTCTGTTGGGACGGGAGTTTTGGTTGCAGAACTTTCTTCTTTGCTCTTTCTTCTCTCGCATCTCACTTTGGGAGCCGATCATAAGAAACTCCAGAAAATAGTGGAACAGTAGGGTTCCCTAGCAGTTTTTAAAAATAGCTTGAGTTTTCTGAGTTTTGAGTTTCTTGCTGTCTTTGGCAAAGTGTAACCCTGTTCCTCCTGTCTTAACCTAAGTTCCTCCGGTAGCCTGAGAGCGCCCATATTTCAAGACTCTGTGGGAAATAGTCCTGGTACCATGCTGCTCGATACCATAGCTTCTAGACACATGTGGCTATTTAAATTTAAATGAATCAAAGTTACTATAATAATAAATACTAAATTAGTAATTAAAATGAAATTAAAAACTCAGTTCTCAGTCCTGCTGGCTAGCCATGTTTCTAGTGCTCGGCAACCACACATGGCTAGTGGGTCCTGTGTTAGATAGCAGAGAACATTTCCCTCGTTGCAGAAAGATCTAGCGAGCAGCGGTGGTTGAGATGATGAAACGCCGAAGGAAGGGGCGAGGACTGGATTAAAAATGTACATGTGATGTCGCATCCTGTCTTAGCGGTTACTATAAAAATGTCTGGTCTTTGATCTAAGCTGCATTGCTGTTAGCACCATTATTTGTTCCTTGGATTTCTTATTTCAGTCATGTCTGATAGATGTTTCCTGCATTTTGTTCTCCTCACACATTATTATTATTATTTTTTCCTGGCTGCGAAATAAAACCTGGGTGGTTAGACATTTCCCACAAAATCAAAAGCCATTGCAACTTAGTACTACATGGTGATTTATTGTTCATGTGCGAACACATAACTTACTTGCCCATAAAAATGTTGTCTGTAACCAATGCTTTCCGCCCCCCTCTGCAGCTGGGGGTGGGATGAGGTCAGCGGCAGGCCTGGCCACTCCTGTCTGAGGGCCTGCTGCCCGAAACCTCCAGTCGGTCTGGAAAGGAAGTGAAAGAACTCATGGAGGATTGAACAAGACGCTTTTGATTAGGAAAATATTCTTATTTTTACATGCCCTGGGGATTTTTGGATGTCGTTGAAAAACAGTCCTATATCCTGTTCTTCAAAGTATTTCCTTTATCAGAATAAAACACACTTCTGACGGGGAGCTCGGATCAATAAAAAATGGTAACTCCAACAGAATGCCCTCTTCCTTCTTAGATATAGAATGTATTTACCTTTGGTTCAAGATAAAATGAGAATAAAGTTCCACTGGCAGATTGGTTGTATCGTATGTGCTTTGTATATTTATTCATCCAAAAATATTTTTTGAGTGCTTACTAGTCACTGGACACTAAATTTGGTCCTGGGGATGCACTGGTGACCAAAACTGGTCCCTCTCCTGTTTTTGTGGCCCTTATTGTCCATAAGGGGAGACCGGTGTTTTAAGAACATAGGAACTACTATAAATAGGCACAGTAAAAGGGGACATAATTGGCAAAGATTGAAGGGGCAGGGAAATGTAAATTGAGCGGGCCAAAATATTTTGATTTTGCACGGGAAGTTCTAGAAAAAATAGTAGTGTGAAGTAAAAGGGCACAGGCTTTGGGGTCAAGACCCGTGGGTGTATTTCCTGGTGTATCCAGTTATATCCATGGCTACAGAACACTCCCTAGTAGCTTAAAAGAAGTTTTTATTATCTCATAGTTTCTGGGGGTAGGAATTTGGGAGCAACTTAGCTGGGTGGTTCTGACTCAAGGTGTCTCATAAGGCTGCAGTGAAGATTTCAACCCTGGGTGACGTCATCCAAAGCCTTCATTGAGGCTGGAAGGTGGCTCACTTACATGGCTTTTGGTAGATGGTGAATATTTTTTTCTGCATTTTGGCAGAGAGCCTCTTCCTCACCAAGTGAACTTGTTTAATAGGCTGCTGGAGTATCTTCACAACGTGGCAGTTGCCTTCCCTCTGAGTGAGTGATCCAAGAGAGAGCAAGATGGACGCCATATTGCCTTCTATGACTTTGTCTTGAAAATCACATATGTTCATTTCACACTTACACTATTTGTTGGAAGCAAATCATACGCTCAAGGGAAGGGAAACTGGGCTCCACCTTTTGAAGAGAGAAATATAAAAAAAATTAGTGGACACATTTTAACGCCATTGTACTCACCCTGGCTCTTTTCTTTTCTAGCTGTGGGATTGTGGGAAAGTTTCTATATTTCCCTGTGAGTTTTAGTTTTCTCATATGAGAAATGAGTTGAATGATAGTCATGTCACAAGGCTGTTGAGAGGATTAAGTGAGACCATAGGTGAAGAAACCTTTGCGAAATCTATAGAGGTTACCCCTTTAGGAAAAGAGCAGAGAAACATGGAAACCCACCTTTAAAAATTCCCATTGATTCCCTTTAAGAAATTTGTGAGGCTGTGCAAGGTTTCCAGGATGATTCAGGAATGATCTGGGCTGTGAAAGACTTTCTTCACTTTTTCATTTCCTTTTCCTTCTGTTAGAATTCCGGTTTGATATGTGTTGGACCCTCTTGATACTCTTTGCTTAAACTAGTTTTTAACTCTTTGCTTCCTTTTTCTGGTAGATCCCTTGATGCAAACGTCTAACTGCAATTTCTTTTCTTGGCTGTGTTCCGCTGAGAGCAGTTTCGGTCTTTGAATTTCAATGACTTTTTTTTTTTTTTTTAATACCCAAGATGTCTAATTTAATTCTCCCATCCACCTGTTATTTTTCTTTACTCCCAACACGTGTTTCCATTCATAGTTATTGCTGATCTCTACACATTAGGAGCTTAGCAATTGAAGGAGTTAGACCTACACAGACATGCAGAGAAGGGATGCTAAGGAAAACAGCTGGTGATAAACGAAGGTATGACTTCTGTTCATGAAAAGCATCAACATTGCGTGTATTCAGTGTGCTGCTGAATTATCGTGAGTGCTATTTTAAAGTCTCATTTCTTCCTATTTGTCTTTAATATGGATGCCGGTAATGAGTAGTGATGTTCTGAGTCCCAGCTGGAACGAGTTGTTTTCTTTAGAATCTGCGGTCTGCGTGCCTGTGTCGGTCTAACTTTACATTTTAGTCTGTGAGGGCCCTAATGTGCGGAGATCAGCAATGTCTGTGATTATGGCATTAGTGTGTGCTTCCTTCTCCGTCAGCCTTCGGCTTCTCATCTCTTGATGTCCCTAATTCCGCCAACACGGCTGCATTTCAACAAGAGTACTTGTGTGCCTGTGTTGGACAGTTGTCGATCTCTGAATATTGGCCATTTTTACCTCTGCTTTTGCCAATATTAGTCTCATTTCTGCACTCTCTTTCCTAAGGTCATTCTCAAAAAGGATGAGGACAGTGCATACAGAATGAATACAACTGCAACAGAAACCTTCTAACACAACTTTCTTGGCTCATTCAAGCAATCTTCACTGAGCACGTATCCTGGTCTCAGTAACTGATTCCTATGCCACCTGCTATCAGTTTGAAGAAAATGAGGCATAGCTTTTACCTTTCTAGGCCTCACTCCTCAGTGTTTTTGAAGTTACTGGACTTCCCCATGGCTGTTGGAATAAATTAGGCCTCCGTGATGGCAGCCATGGTGACGGTGCTTTGGCTGTAGACATCGCTATCAGGGATGAAGACTGTCTCCATCGGTTACCCGCTCTAGCGAACGTAGGTACGCTTTTGTTTTTTCTGTACATCTTTGACTTGAAGTCAGAAGATCTGAATCTAATATTAGCTTTGCCATTGACTAACAGTGATGCAACATGTACGGGCTGTTTGTGAATCGACAAACACACGAACAGAATAAAGGTAGACCCTTGGGTAAAGCAGGCAACTTGTCTGACCTTCGGATCCATCATTTTAGAATGGAGATAACTGCATTAACGCTCTTTAAAGACTCAATGATAACTTTTATCTTTAAGATTCCAAATTAAATTTTTGCATACTGGACTGGACATCTTGGGGAAAAAACCCAGACAGGTCAAAAGTCTACTGTAATGCTCTATTAGAGTTAAATATTACCCAGTGACGATTTCTCAGGAAGTATTTTTTTTCAAGGATTGGACATAAACCCCAGATGATATTTTTAATAATGTTATCATCATCATTATTGTTCTTCACCTAAGGGCACTTTACCTTGGCAAGCAGTTCAGGATTTGTCTATTTTATGCTCAGCTGTATTGATCTCACTCAAATTGCCTCATCCATAGAGCAGGTTGATGATTTGATAATTCCTCCGCAATCACATCAACTCCTTACATTCATTAGAATTCCTTTCTGTGGGGCGCCTGGGTGGCACAGCGGTTAAGCGTCTGCCTTCGGCTCAGGGCGTGATCCCGGCATTATGGGATCGAGCCCCACATCAGGCTCCTCTGCTATGAGCCTGCTTCTTCCTCTCCCACTCCCCCTGCTTGTGTTCCCTCTCTCGCTGGCTGTTTCTTTCTCTGTCGAATAAATAAATAAAATCTTAAAAAAAAAAAAAGAATTCCTTTCTCTGTGAGTTTTTGTAAATCTTTCTAGTAATGAATTGCTGAGTCCCTAGGACAAAAGGAAATGAACTTATTGTTTCCTCTTCCACAACCATACGAGTTTCCAGCAGACAGCTTGCCATTAGCAAAGCAAACTCACTTTTCCAATGTACGAATTGCTGAGTTTTCCCGAGTTATATACTTGCTACCAATTTCCATGGGTTGAGTTATATTTTAGGAATTGATTCTAATTTTGAATTGGCCACAGTGTGTCTTTCATCTGAAAACTGGTCAAGATCATGCACAGTGTAATATTTAATGCTGGAACACATAGACTAAAACCACTAAGCCTGTCTTGCTGATGCTTGACTTGACACCAGTCCATCAGTCCAAATCTGTGACTACACACATTTCCTTAAAAGGCACTCTGCTTTGAGAATCTCTTGCAGTAGTTGAATGAGACAAGTCGTTGGGTTTTCAACTACGGTCTTGTAAGTCAAGAAGAACCCCTTTTGTTGTGCTTCTTTGTATACTAATCCCATGTAGCGGTGTCACTGCCATCTTTGATAGGTTTCTGGAATGTCTGAGGGACTCTGTGTAAGGTTTACAACACCTGTTCAGGGGATTCCCAGGTTTCTTGTGAGTTTCTTCTCTGTTCCACTCCACAGAGCAAATGATAAAATAGCTTCTTAAAAAGCCACTGAGAAGAGATGACTTCGGTGGCTGGTTTTATTCATTAATGACCATGGATATAGAATAGTGTTTAAAGGTATATAGGCTCTGGTCTCAGACTTCACGGCTTTGTAAACCTGTCCTGCCTCAGACTACCTGTAAGCCAGGGCACACTTTCTGTACTGTCTCTCAGACTCTGTTTTCTCATTGTGAAAGGCGGGGTGACCCACGTGGTTACTGGGGAGTTAATGAGTAATAGTAACTGAATAGTTGAATGCTTAGATCGGCAATCATCAGAGAAAATGTTCAGTAGGGGCGCTGGGGTGACACTTTGTTTAAGCGTCCAACTCTTGGTTTCAACTCAGGTAGTATTCTCAGGGTCATGAGATCGAGCCCCGTGCTGGGCTCAGCACAGTCTGCTTGGGATTCTCTCTCCCTCTCCTTCTGCTCCTGCTCTCTTTCTTTCTCTCTCAAATAAATAAATCTTTAAAAAAAGTGTTCAGTAAACATGAAAAAAAAGGGCAAACAAAAAGCCAGTATGTACCATTTCTTTTCCCATGATGTAAAGAATAAAATCCAGAAACACCAGGAAGCAGGATAGCTACTGACTAAATTTTCTTCCTCTCCCCCTCCCTCCCCACCTTCACCCATGATATTTCCTTAAAAAATTGGATTGTAGACTTGGGAATGAGAAGGTGATGGCTGTGGGTAGAGAAATATCTGGCTGAAGAAAGGACTATTAAATAGACATTTTATATTTTGGGTAATTACCCAGAATAAAGAAGACAGTTTTCCATGCTTGGGAAACTCCCTGCTACAGTGGGAAAACCTTCTTAATTTTTGTTCTAAATTTTATTGTGCATGACAGGCTGTGTTGGCCTTTAGAGGCCATCTGAATATTAGATTTGCCATATAATTTCATGAACTGAGTTATTCCACTTATCTGTGAGCTCTCATACATTTGATTCCATGAATATAATTTGATACATTTGGCTAGAAGACGTTGCTAATGTGATAAGAATTTCATCTTGGCATAGAGGTAGCAAGACTGGAAACATGTAGCAAGGTACAGCAAGTCTGGTTGGTAGGACTCTATAAAGAGAGAAATAATTTGTTTCTTAAAAATCAGAGGGCTTGGCATATCCCATATAGTCTTATTCATAATGTGCCTTTTAATATTCAGTCTGTTACATGCACAGAGTAAAGAGAAAACAGGAGTTTAACCCTCCTCCAATGCAAATATTTGATAGACCATTTAAAATTTTATCTCAATATTTTCCCTCAAACTCAATTAAGTTATAAAGCTTGCTTTTGTAGAAAAAAATTGTCATACTCAACATAGTCTCAGTTTGATTAATATTTTTTGTCAATTAGATTATATATCGTGTAATTTCATAACTCACATGGGTTGCTGGCAACCTATGTAGACATTCTTGGAAAATTCTGGAGAGCCATAGAGACCATCTCTACTCCCTTTATCAGAGTATAATCAGAAAAAGGAACTTTGTAGGAAGAGGTGCAGGGACTCTAAGAAGCAAAAGTTTATTTGATGTACAAAATATCCATGTCTGTTTTTTGATATTTTAAAGACTATCAGTTAAAAAAGTATTTTTTCTGATCCAGTGAATAATTTGCTGGAAGAATTGACACCTTGAAAAATTTTTTTCCTGTTGGAGTTGAGTCCTTTTCTGGGTAATCTGTGCTCTTTATGTATATAGGTGTGTGTTCAAATTACGATGGCTTTCTACAAATTACCCCCCCAAATGTAGCGGGCTTAAAACGATGGCAATAGTTTCTTCCGTCTTGGGTTTCTATGGACTGGGAATGTGGGAGTGGCTCAGCTGAGTGGTTGTGGCTCTGGTTCTCTCAGGAGCATGCAGTCTGTTGTTGACTGGGGTTGCAGTCATCTGAAGGCTTCCCTAGGGAGGGCATCTGCTTTCAAGGCTGCTCCCTCCCTTGCCTGACAAATTAATCCCTTTCTACCTGGCCTCTTCGCATGGGGCCTGAGTATCCTCACAGCATGGTGGATGGCATTGCACAGAGTAGGTGATGCAAAAGACTTTCGTGGCTTTTGATGCCTTTCATGGCTTAGGCTTAGACATCACACACTATCATTTGTGCTGTATTGTCTTGGTGCAGGGCCAGTCCTGGTTCAGTGTAGGAGTGGACTCTGCAAAGGAATGAATTCCAGTTGGTGAGCATCATTGGGGGCCATGTTGCAGGCTGGCTACCATGGTGCAAATACTAACATGTTTTAACCAACGTTTGAGAATGTGGTTAGTAAAATACCAGTATTGGACACGATCTACTTAAACATAAAGAGAAAGGTGATTGAGGTTTCAAAAAGATGAGTTCAAATACAGCAAATTTGAAAACCATGAGTGTGCTCTGCTTCTGAACAAAAGAGTAGTTTTAAAGATACTTCTTCCTTAATGGATAGAGATTTAAGAGCTTTCATGTATGCAATCATCCTTCAGATTGGAATTATCCTTTTTCTCCTTTGCTTGGCTGGAGGTTATACATACGTTAGGACCTTAACACCTATAATGGTAATTCAAGGAAACAGGTCGTTAGAAACGGAATACGTTTGTGTGTGCTATGGTTCAGTGGTGAACGTGTTCACGTGGACAAGTTCTGGGAAACTTGCGATTTACATGCGAGTTAGAGAACTCTGGTGTGTATCTGATTTCATAAAGTCTCTCCATCATTGGGAGCCTTGAAAGGAGTATGTTGAGGTCTTTAAACATGGCAGAAAACCCCACACTGCCTGCTCGGGAGTATTAGGAAATGCACAGCATACAGCCTCATGAGAAGGGGCTTCCGAATTTTGAGGTGGCTCTACCACGTGATGCTTGGCCTAACATCTCATTGAAGTCATCCTTGGAACAGAACCCTGCATTCCTTGTATAGTAGAACAGAGGAACAGACTGCAGAAAGAGGCAGTTGGAGAAAAAGATTCAGACAGGGAAAGCAATACCCAGATTTGGGGGTCCACAGTGTCTTTGATTGGGGCTACTTGTAATTGTCTGATGTCACCAAATTTCATCCATGGTGTTATTCCCCTGGCTTTGCAAAACCGAGTGGTAATGTATGTTCACAGGTTTTCTGTTTCCTTGTTGGTTTTGCTTGTTTTGTTTTTTTCTTTATTGAAACTGGCTTTCCTGAACACCCAAATTTGAGAAATGGAATGGTGGGGCTGCTTTCCACCTCTCAGGATTTGTCGTGAAGAAACAAAATAGAACAAAACACAATAAGCCACTACCCACCCCCAACTTTACCACTGCAATAAGAAACTGCAAAGAGCTGGGGGGTTATGATAAAGTTGGACAATTCTTTGAAAGGATTTAATAATAATTTGTCTTTAAGGTACCCCAAAATAAGATAGACAAGTGAGATAATATATATTTTTAATTGGATTTTTTTGGGGATGGATTCTTGTCCAGGCTCCATTTGCTAGAGGCTTATTTTTATCTGGGTTCTTCCTTTTCTAAAACTGTCGGAAAGAATTATTTTCTCAGGACATCAGATTCTTGGCTCAAGCTGTAACCAGACAGGCTGCAGAATTTTTTTTTTAAGTATCTTTTTCTTCTTGTTTCTCATCTTTTATTTCTCAAAATACATGTGCTTTTTATAGATATGGGAGCAATTTTCAGATTGGGCTCTCTGAAAATAGTTTGAATTAGAATATATTAGGGGAAAATCATAATTTACCCACAGAAGCACATCATGTTTTATTTTATTAAAAGCAGTACACAGAGGCTGCAGACAGGAAAAAAATGAGGTGGAGATTTTTCTCTCAGCTATTATTTAAGCCATCGTTTTGTTTATAAGAATAGTTTTTAATGTTAAATGGACACATTAATTAAAAATAAATTTAAGCACAAGTTTCTTCTCTGCTTTGCTTTGTTTATATTTCTCCTCAAATATCCTCCTGGGGATTGAAGAAGTCCAAAGGGTCATATTTTACAAGGGTATCCTTTTCCAGCTATGGAATTAACCCTCTAAGATTCCGAAGAACTTTGCCCCCTGGATCCATGTCTCCTGTCTATTCCCATTGACTCTCTTCTCTTCAAGCCCTTTATCCTTCTACTCACGATTACAGTGTTGCTTGAACTCTTCATGTCCAATTTAGTTTCCATACTGCATGAGTTTGTTACTTTTCATCTAGCAATAGTCTGATTGCATCCTATCCGCCCCACAGTTTGTGAACAGTTTCCATTGCTCTTGGGTGACGTCCAAAGCCCTCCAGCTCAAACACCAGGCACCACGAAACATGCCAATACCACATGTTCCAGTAAGAGCCCATGTGGGTTTTTGTCCCAGACAGATGAAATTTATGTTCACACCTAGATCCATATATGAATATTCATGGCAGCTTTCCTTGTACTAGCTCCAAAGTGGAAGCAACGTCTGGTGTTAATGGTTAAGCCATTAACCATTAACCATTAATGGTTAAGCCAACAGTGATCCATCCATACGTTGGAATAGTACTAGGCAATGAAAAGGAACAGAATGTTGATATAGCAACATGGACATATCTCCAAGGAAGTATGTGGAGTGGAAAGAGTCAATCAGTTATTAGTTGGAGGCTGTTCCCAAGGCAGAATAATTTCTCGGTATTTATAGCTTGCCGCTCGTAAGAGCCCAGTGGAATATTGTCGCCATAGAAAGTCCCCAGGCCGACAGTTGTCAGGTGTTGGCAGTTGGAAGACAGCCTTGGAGACATGAAAATGTATGTGCCAAGGAGATGTGGGTAAGCAGAGAAAGAGCTTACTACTGAAAATGAAATTAAGGAAATCTCCAGAAAGAAGAGAAAAAAGACACGGAAATGGAGAACAGGGAAGGATAAGAAAATTAGGGGCACCTAGGTGGCTCAGTGGGTTAAGCATCTGCCTTCAGCTCAGGTTGTGGTCCCAGGGTCCTGAGATTGAGTCGCGTATCGGGCTCCTTGCTCAGTGGGGAGTCTGCTTCCCTCTCTGCCTGCCTCCCTGCCCTGCTCTCTCACTGTCTCTCTCTCTCTCTCTCTCTGACAAATAAGCAAATAAAACGTTAAAAAAAAGAAAGAAAGAAAATTAGAAAGACCACTCTAGCATGTCCAAGATATAAACAATAGGAGTTCCAGCAAGAGACAAACACAGGAAACAGAGGTAATAAATCATCAATTATTTTTTTTAAAGTCCAAAAAAGTGATTTTTGTTTCTGCAGGAACATGCTGGCAGCTTAGTTCTGAATTGTCTCCTAGAAAACTCAGGTAGCTACAAGGAAAACAACAGCAACCTACAAGATACATTTTCAGTGAAAGTGGGAAATGGAGAAGGCCTGCAGACTCCAGGTTATCAGCACAGCTCCCCAGTCAGAGCCGGCAGGAAGCCTGTATGGAAAGTCATGGCGCTTTTATGTAATCGTATTATAAACATAGTATACAGTATCAGGGAAGGTTTGCCTGGGAGTCGTCCACATGCAGGTGCTGCTTGAAGTCACGGGACATTAAAGCCAGCTTACATCAGTGGTGTTATAACATGCTTACAGATCACCAGGGGATCTCATTACAGTCTCCTCGGGCCAGGACCTGAGGCTCTGCATTTCCTATAGGCCCCTGGGGAATGCTGCTCCTGTCTGTCCACAGACCCCTGGACTGTCCAGATCCACAGAGCACACTTTGAGCATTGTTCTCAGCCCTGGCTGTACTTTCTAATCACCCAGAGAGCTTTAAAAAGTCCTGTTGCCCAGGCCTCATCCCAGAGGAGTCCATCACATCTCTGGGGACCCAGGCATCAGTGGTCAACTGCGGCTCCAAAGGCAGAATCTGGGAATTAGGTGTCAAACTAGATGTGCTGGCGGCCACAAAGGTACCTTAAAGCGGGGAGCAAGCCAGGTGCAGCGGAGGGGATCTAGCAGTCCCCCAGACAGTGGCCACGTGGAAATGTGGCCCAATTGCTAGCAACTATTCCAGGCATTTGGGTGCAATGCTGATGGGAGAACAACGCATTTTTTTAAAAAGGATTTATTTATTTATTTATTTATTTATTTATTTATTTATTTATTTATAGCACAAACTGGGGGAAGGGCAGAGGGAGAAAGAGAGAATCTCAAGCACACTCTGGGCTGAGCGCAGAGCCAGACATGGAGCTCGATTCCGCAACCCCGAGATCATGACCTGAGCTGAAACCCGGAGTTGTACACTCAACAGACTGGGCCACCTAGGCACCCCCAAAACAATGCATTTCTATGCAGTGCCACCCAGTCCAGATTGTTCTGTGACACTGAGCAGGACAGCATTGGGCAGACTGGGAAAACCTGCTGGCTAGCTTGGGAGCAACCACTGATCAAGGTGAGAGCTCAGAAGTGTGCAGGGAGGGGTTTGTGTCATCCTAATGCTGAGGGTTGGAAGGTACAGTGGGTCCAAGGATGCCAAACACCCGCAGTGCTAGGATAGCTCTGTACCATGAAGAACAATGAGGACTTGTCCTGACAAAGTGACAAATGCCCTACCAGAGGAAAGAGGCACAGTAGGACTTGGGGAAGACAGTCTGAAAAACTAACTGAAAAAACAAAATACAAACCCTAACTGATGAGATAATCCAGAAGATTTCGGCACTTTATTTCCTACGATACAATTATGTGTATCCCTCCATATCTATCTATCTGTCTATCTATCTATCATCTATCTATCATCTATCTATCTATCTATCATCTATCTACCTCCCTACCTATCCTCTCTGTGGTATCTATCAACATACACAGAAAACTTATTTTTCTGATAAAGAAGTATTTGAGATGATGGAAAAATATGAATGGTTAAACTGTATTATCAAAAAACTTTTTTTTCAGTTTGACATTGACTATATTACACATTTTAAAGTTCTGTTTTCAGATTAAGCCATACAAGACTCCCCAAGCATCTTCACCCCGGCAATCTGTTCTGTACTTTCATGATAATATCTTTTATCCATTTATTAGTCTGTATAACATACACCTTAGTACATTCCCTTTGGGACTGTCAGCATAGTGGCCCATAAATCATCCCAACTTTCTACTTTTACTTTTCATTCATATAATTCTCTACTCTTGTTAAAGTCTTAAAAAATGCCCAATGATAGACAATGAAAATAATTATTTTTCTCAACCTGCCTCAGTAGGCTATATGTTAGGAGAGGTTTTATGGACTTGTACTGCAAAGATATAACTATGTATTACACAGAAGGAATACAGGAGAAATATTGCTGATTAAAAGGCATCATACTGGATAGTGACCATGTGCATCGAGGAAGAAAAATGGAAGTAGGATTGAATTGTAAGTATAAGATTCTGTAATGGGAGATTCTGAATGCCCACTGGCCATTCATTCCTGGAATGGAATGCATACTAGCAGCACACCTATTCATGTTTGATTTAAGTCTTTACATGCTCACAGTTTTGTGAGTGGTAAAATGAAGAGGAATCTATAATGCAGTGTGTGTGACCAAGGACATCATCTGAAATCATCTTCTTCACTCCCATGTCAGCTGTCCAGTACCTAAGCTCTGCGGGGCAAGGACCGGTGGGGTGAGTTCAGCAGTCAGAGCAGACCTGGCACTCAGCAGGCTGTGTTAGTCAGTTAGGGCTGCTGCACAGAGCACCCCACACTGGGTGCGTTAAACAACAGAAATTGATCATCGCACTGGAGCCCAGAAGTGTGAGATCAAGGTGTTGGCAGGGCCAGGCTCCCTCTGAGGGCTCTAGGGAAGACTGTTCTAGGCCTCTTTCCTAGCATCTGGTATTTCCTTGGTTTGTGGCAAAACTCCAGTCTTCCCATGGTGTTCTCTGTGTGTGTGAGTCTGTCTCCAAATATCCCTTTTATAAATATACCAGTCATATTGGATTAGCCTCCCCCACCCCTCATACAGCCTCATCCTCCCTTTTCTAATTACAACTGAAATGGACCTATTTCCAAATAGAGTCACATTCTGAAGTCCTGGGGGTCAGGACTTCAACATATGAATTCTGGGGAGACACAGTCCAACCCATAACACAGACATGGAATACATATGTACTAAAATGAATGAAGAAATGAGATTGGGAGAGGGCTGGGCTGGGGACCATTCTCCTTCCAAGTGGTCAGGACACTGCATGTGTCTGATGACAGCTGTCCCAGGAGCCAGTATTCTGTAGAACATAGGAGTCAGTGATTGTAACCTGATTCTTTATAGACATGAGGGTGATTCCTTGAGTGACATGAATGGTGACAGTACATATATGGCCAGGGGCTTAATAACACATAAAGTATAAATGTATAAAGAATTTAAGGAAGACTCTCCAGTTACAGCTAGTGAGCGGCTTTGGACGTGACCTGTTGGTTCCTGAGCTGAACCTGCAAATTTGGATGCTGGGCACAGTGCTGCCCAAGGTCTGAAAACACCCACGTGAAAGCCCAAGTTCAGGAAATTGCCCCAGGCCTTACGTATGCTCTCTGCTTTGGGTCCCCTAGATTTTCCTCTCATTTGGCTTTTAGCATTGCTCTATCTGTTCTCGTCTGACCTCTTTTGTCTTCTTAGTCATCCTATATTTATCCATCCCTGACTTGGCACTTACTTACATCACAGGACTTAAACTCATTGCAGAATTCTTAGACATTTTGCATGTAATGTCTCAAAAGTTCTTTCACAGAGAGGAACTTTCTGTTGTGTTTATAGAAACTTTGACACCTGCATACCTATTGTGCTCACTGCTTTTGTTCCTCATCACTATGGCACAAATCTGTATGATGCTGGAAGTTCTGGAGTCGCAGAAAAATAAGCACCACGAAAGGAAGGAGTCACGTCTGAATTTTTGTTTTCCAGCTGTATTCTCAGTTCCTGAATAGCACCTGGTACATATTTGTTGTCTTACCGAGATTCCTTTCCTGCTGGGAACCTAAGTGCTAATCACTTCAGCCTTCAGCAGAATGATTGAAAATAACTGATGTGGACATTGTGGGAGGCATTTTATGGACCTCTGTACTTTAGACTGTGGGCTGCGAGCTGCTGGGAAAATGGTCCTCCATCATTTAAAATAAGTGTTCCCATATACTGTTTTCTGTGTCTGTAAATAAACACCCTCACTTTCGAGACAACCATGTGTCTACTGAGAGGCAGCTTCACATTCAGGTAGGATTTTCTTTAAAACACTTCAAATATGGGTTCTTCCCATGTGAAACTGATACTAAAAAATTACCAACTTACCCAAAGTCACCTGGCCAGGGAGTGGCAGAAACAGGACTCAAACCGGACTTTCTGACTCCAAGCTCAGTGTTCTCCCCGGGAAAATATTCAAGTGACTGTTTTTCTTTTCTTTTTTTCATGGAATATTTACTTTTCTTTCTTTCTTTATTTTAAAATATTTTTTTATTATATTACGTTAGTCACCATACAGTACATCCCCGGTTTCCGATGTAAAGTTCCATGATTCATTAGTTGCGTATAACACCCAGTGCACCACGCAATACGTGCCCTCCTTACTACCNTCAGAGTCCATAGTTTTTCTTAAGAGACAAAAAAGGAAAAGAGGAAATGCACAAATTTTATTACAATTCATAGATCTAAAACTGGGAGCAATCACCCCCCCTATCGGAGGGGAAACTGAAGCCAAAGCTTCCCTCAAAGGGTCACAATATCTAATAGAAATAGAATGCCAGCCTCAATGCCAGCCCTAGTGGTAATTTTAAATTTTCCAGCAGTGTCATTAAAAAATGCAATGTGATAAAAAACAGAGAAATTAACTTTAATAATATATGCAACTGATCCAGTACATCAAAAATAAAATCATTTCGGCACATGATAAATAAACAAGTTACTAATGGGTATTACACATTCTCTTTTTCATTCCAAATCTTCCAGATCTTGTGTGGATTTTATACTTAGTGCACCTCTCAATTCAGGCTAGCCATGTTTCAAGTACTCAGTAGCTGCATGTGGCCAGTGGCTACCCTCATGGGCAGCACAGCTCAAGGACAGCGCGGAAGCCCTAACGTACTTCTCAGCAAATACACATGGCCTCCTCGACTTACACACTATTGGAATTTATAAAATAATAATTATAATGAGCTGGTGCTTATTTTGAATTACTGTAGGTGGAAGAAGGCAGGAGTAGCAACCAGCTGGGAAGTATATTTCATTTGTGGAAGATGTTTTAAATTATAACTCTTGTCCAAGTAATGCAAATTAGTAATGAAAACTAGATTATAAATTCCACAGCGGGGCATAATATTGAACATATTTGTGTTCTGAAGATAAAAGTGACTAATACACTTTTGATGTAATGCTTCTAGGATTTCTGATTCTCATTCTTTGAGTTATTTTCAATTATGGTAACATTCCATTAAAACTTATTCCCTTCTCCTTAGCTCCCCCTCCACCCACCCAAGGAGCAGCACATGAGCTCTCATCACGGTAGGGGAGCTGCCCTCCTTCTCCCACTTAAATCTGTTCAAATGCTACCAGGTCAGTCTTTCCTAAAATATGCTCAATAGAACAACAATTCTGTGGGATGTGGTTAATGATTCTGCAGGGAAAAAGAGTTTCTGTGTCCAAACAAGTTTGGGCAATACTGGGCTAATCATATCAGTTATGGTGGGATTTGGCTGCATGTGACAAAGTCGACTCACAGTTTTAACCAAGCAGGAATTAATTTCTTCTCACATCACAAAAGATCCACAGTTTAAGGCTGCTGCAGTGACTTCACACTCTCCCCAGCATCCCAGACTGTCTTCTTCCTCTCTTGTCTTCAGCCTGTACTTTCAATCCTCAGGCTCATTGCCTCCTACTTGCAAGATGGCTTCCCCAAATGTGTATGTTTTAGGCTCAAAGAAGAAAGGAGGAATGGAGTGAAGGAGGGATAGAGGGATGAAAGGAAAGGAGTTAGGAAGGGTGGAGGGAAGGGGGGATGGCGAGAGGAAAGATGCCTTCATCAGGAAAGCTAACACTTTCCCCAAAGTCTCTAGGAGTCTCCTGCTTAGGTTTTGTTAGCTGGAATGATAACCCAAGGCTACCTGCAGCTGCAGGAAAGATGGATATTTTAACGGAGCACATTATGGTGGTAAACTAAATCACCCTTCTCTTCCTAAGAATGAAGGAGGAAATGGAATCTTGAATGTTCAGTATGTGCCACATGGAGTCCAAAGTTTTCTTAGAGACCTTTTTTTTTTTTTTTTAACGTTTTGCT
>NC_048238.1:6805944-6806033 GCF_002007445.2 Ailuropoda melanoleuca | reverse complement strand
TTACTCAAAGAGCAAGATCATTTTCTCACTTCCCTTGCTATTAGTTCATTCAACTTGGCTGGTCTTTGCGGCCCCCCCCCCCCCCCCCC
>NC_048238.1:6691228-6802271 GCF_002007445.2 Ailuropoda melanoleuca | reverse complement strand
TTTTTTTTTTTTTTTTTAAGATTTTATTTATTTATTTGACAGAGACAGCCAGCGAGAGAGGGAACACAAGCAGGGAGAGTGGGAGAGGAAGAAGCAGGCTCCCAGCGGAGAAGCCCGATGTGGGGCTCGATTCCAGAACGCGGGATCACGCCCTGAGCCGAAGGCAGACGCTTAACGACTGCGCCACCCAGGCGCCCCCCCAAGACTCAATCTTCACCCTACTTTTTCCGGCAAGGTTCCAGCACGACCATGCGTTTCTCGCAATTCTCTCATTGTTTTCCTGGAAGGCATGGGATAGTCACCCGCGGAGATGGCGCTCAATAATTCTCCTGTTGATAGTCACATCTTGCGCAGTTTCCTCCACTTTGCTGAGGACTGACCAGTACAGTATTATGACTGATTGATAGACTATTATGGAAGTGATGGGGTCTTGTTACTTTGGAGGATAGGTCATAGGAGGCATTGCCCCTGTGCCTTGCTCTCTCTTGGATCACTCGCTGTGGAGAAGACAGTTGTCCTGTGCCATGAACACAGTTGCAGTCTCATGAAGACCTCTTTGTGGTGAAGAACCGAGGCCTCCCGACAACAGCTATCTCCAAATTGCTAGCTCTGTCCACACCCCGCCTTGAAATTGGATCTTCCTCACTCCCATCAATCCTTTAGATGACCGACCACAGGCCCAGCGGACATCTTGATGGCAACCTCACGGGAAACCCTGTGCCAGAACTACCCAGGTAGGCTGTTTCCAAATCCCTGGTCTATAGAAAGCGTGATACATAATGGTCATTATTGCTTTATGATAAGTTTTCATGCAGTTTGTTAGCAACAGGAAGCTAATACCTAATAGTTCAGGGCCCAGCCACGGCCACCAGAAGTTCCTGCAAAGCCCCTCCCTTTTTCTGGGCTATGATGATGTTTGTGCTGTGAAAGTGCTCGTATAATATTTCCCGTCTGGGACCTGAATAAGTACTTCTCAGTACTTCTTGAGTACTTAAGTACTTTTCAGTACTTACTAATTTGGAAACATCACAGTGGTGTGAGAACTCAAAGAAAAAAGGCAAACTAATATTTTAAGATGGAGCTGATATAAAAAATGTAGTCAAATTTAAAAAATTGGGAAAGTTAGCTCTAGGAAGTATCAAGGAGCAAAACGTTTTCCCCACTGACTTTATCTGAGACTCTGGAGGGGTGCAACGGGCTGCTGTTTTGGGGGCAGTCATGGAGACTGCAGGAATTGAGTCTTCTGTCTCCTTCATTCTGCTGTGTACTTTTGAAGGTGAGATTTGTTTCCTTTATACTTGACAATGATATACTACTAAAGCCCTTCCCGGGAACCAAAATGCAGAAATACAAGTGTTAGGTGAGAAATTTTATGTTTTCATCTGCTACAGTGAAAGATTTGCAGTTAATATATATATATTTATATGGGTGAGGCAGGTTGAGTGGCTAAGCATCTGGTCTGGCTCCATGGGGCCCTGGGCATGTTACTAACCTGCAACTGTGCGCACCTTTGTGAGGTGGGAGACAGAAGGTAATTGTGACGGTTCAGTGAGATACATCATTGGTGACTCCTCCATTCTGTTCTAATTTTGTCCTGATTGTGATATATTGATTGCATTTCATGAAGTAATTGCATTATTAAACCCGAATGTGGTTGTAAGGGACAGGTCAAATAGCACATGGTGTGTTGCAAGTAGAAATGGAGCCTGATGAACGTCAAATGATCTGTAACCTAATCCAATCACAATGTCTTAGCTGGCACATTCACTTAATATGATTAAAACAAAATAGGGGTCATTTACTACACCAGTGTTACTGTAAATTTTTACCTTGTACAGCTAGTAATAGAGTGAATCGTTCCTTGGGCAGACAAGAGGAAAGTGAAATGTTATCTTTCCTATTATCCCTGAAATGAGAAAGTATAGAAACAGTGTGTTGCCCCAAAGGATTTTACACACACACACACACACACACACACACACACACACACACACGATTTTGAAAATGCAGTGCTTCCATATGTTGACTTACGATTTAATAATGAACATCTCTAAGGTTCATCTTGTTAATTTTTGAAGATGTGGAACAAAAATGGTGTTAAAATCAACTGGAAACTTAACAGAGTGATGGATGCTGGACACCAGAAGCACATGGACATAGCTCTCTCATTGTCTCATTGGCTTAAAACCATACCAATAAACAAAAAGAAAACCTTCCTTCCTTTCAATTTTTACTCTGCAGATTAGGGTTAGTTTACAAGCTGGTTTGTCCGATTACTTAGAATTGTCTGATAGAGGGGCGCCTGGGTGGCTCATTCGGTTAAGTGACTGCCTTTGGCTCAGGTCATGACCCCAGGGTCCTGGGATAGAGCCCCAGGTCGGGCTCCCTGCTCATGTAGAGTCTGCTTATCCCCGTTCTTCTGCTCATGTTCTGACTCTCGCTCGCTCTCTTTCAAATAAATAAAGTCTTAAAAAAAATGGTCTGGCAGAAATCAGCAAGAGAAGCGCTTCTGAAGCCCTGCTCAGCTGTCTCCCAGGGGACCCGGCCTCACTCCCAGTGTCCTTCAGTTTGGACCCCTGCAGATACAGGTTTTAATAGGGATGCTAAAGATGTTTGCAGAAGCACCCGGGCAGCTGAAGACTGCAGGCAGCTTCACTGGTGTCCTTTAACGGAAAGCACAGCGGCTTTTGCTTTGGGAATACATTTACATAAGAGTAAAGACTTGAAGGGAGAGGGGCAAGGCGGTGTGCTCCCGAGGGTTTTGATCCCCTCAGGCATCCTGCAGCCCTTTAATGATGAATTCTTTGCTTACCTCCCGTGGCGCTGACTCCAGTCTGCAGATGGGGAATAAGGTAATAGACTGTACTCTCCTCATCCTTCCCACTCCTCCCCACACCTGGGCCCCACCTGGGTACCTGCCTACTTGCAGGGGGAGCTGGTTCCTGGTGTAAAGAGCAGAGAGGAGGAGAGGAGGTCTGTGTTCTCTGAGCTGATCTAATTTGGTTTAATTGTTCTAGTTTTGGCTCAGGAGAGCAGGACTGGTCCCTTTGGTCCAGCAGCAAACCTTGGAATGCGGGAGGTTTGGATTTCTGTGCTAACTTATGGTCAGCATGCTAGTGGAAGATACGGAAGATTCGGTGGCCACCAATTTTCTGTGACTCACTCTTTGGTTATGGAAAGCTTCCTTGTGCTTCCTAGGAGCAGGAGAAGGCCAGGCTGTCACTGTGATGAGAGAACATGTGACGTGTCCCCGTCCCTCCCCCACCCTCCAGTGGCTCATTGCAGGGCAGTCATCAGTGACAGGAGGATGCTGGAGAACCGAGTTTAAAGTCTTTTAAACAGTGACCTCTGCCTTGCAAGAAGCCTTTGACATGTACAGTTCATTCAGTTTCTTAGTTGTTGAGGAAGAGTTTACCACATTAATATGTGTGGGTGTATATATATGTGTGTACGTGTATCTGTATGTGCACGTGTGTGTTTAAAAGATAAACTGAGAGATGTTAAAAATTTTAAGGGTTTATTTGAGTAAAATGAGGTGTAGCCAAGCTGGAAATAGTTAGGAGAGCTCCACTGACAGGTGCTCAGGGAGAGACTTTTATAAAGAAAAGGCTGAAGCAAAGCAAGGAAATTATTGATTGGCTACTGCTTCAAGCCTACTTGGCTGTTTGTGATTGGTTGTTCTTAGGTTTTGATTTTGTAACTTTGAGGTATTTGCAGGCTGAGATTTTGTTTTGCTTACTCAGACTGCTAGGCCATCTGAGCCACCTCCGTCTAATGGCTTCCTTGTTTAATTTAACAGTGTGCCTGTGTGTGTATGTGTGTGCGTGCATGCGCGTGTGTAGACTTGTGTGACTGCATGCATGTACGTAGCTGTGCAGCACGCATGTGTGTGCACATACGTGGTGGTGTGTATGCATGTACGTGTACATACGTCGTGTGTATGCATGTATGTGCACATATGTGGTGGTGTGCATGCATGTACGTGCACATACGTGGTGGTGTGTATGCATGTACGTGCACATACATGTGCGTGCATCTATGTTTTTGTGTTTATGCTTAGTCACAACACACCACCTGTGGTAACCTCTCTTGTACTTTGGTTCTTGTTTCTTTTCCCACTGTTGCTTTTCACTGTAATGTTTGTATGTAATCAGAAAGGATTTTGAGTCTCCAAATACTAGATTGCAGCTTCACAGTTAATGGGTCAGGAGGAGCGTACTGATTCTGGAAGAGAGAGGTTATTTAAACCTAACTCCATAGAATAGGAGTAGCAGTCCTGGGAGCAGTCATGTCCCTGCTCTAGATGGGAGGTGTCTGTTGCCTGGAGACCAGGGAGTACGGCTCAGCTAACAGAAGATGTCTAGGGCTCTTGGGAAGGGCAGCAGGAGAAACCTGTCCAGGGCTCCTGGGAAGGGCAGCAGCCCCCAGCGTGGAGGTGCTCCTGGGCCCATGTGTCTCCAGGCCCTTGGATCTCAGATTGCTGTTGAGGCCGTGGGAACAACAGCATATTGGTGCATCAAACAAAACATCACTGCTCCACACCACCACAGTCTGTGTGTCTGTAAATAAAGACCAACTGATGCTTTAAGGTATTTTTTCTTTTTCCTTTGTTTCCCCTCCTTTCCTTTCCTTTCTTCTTTCCCTCTCCTTTCTTTCTCACCTCGTGCTCTCTCTCTCCTTTCCTCTCTCCCTTCCTCCTTCTACCTCTGTCCTCCTTTCTCTTCCTACATCCTTTAAAAAATAATCAAATTGTTATAAATCCCAGTTTCTTCTAGGCAACCCTGATGCCATCAGGTGAAAATGTGGTATAGTATTTACCTCAATACATAACAATGTTTTTCCTACAGACATAACATTTACTCCTCAAGCTTTTCTTCTATTTATTCCCATACTTTTTTTTTTCAATTTCTTACTAAGTCTTTCTTTTAAACATAAAAGCATAATATTCTCTCTACTTCTGCTTAGTATCGTCTGAACCAAGTAGGCTCTGAACTACGTATCTGGCTGGGATGGAGTCATGGAAACGCAGCAGAGGCTGATTTGAGTGCCTTAAGGAATTACAATCCACTGAGGTCAATTTATTGGGGTTGGTTGTGTGTATGAGTCATGTTACAGGCTGGTAAAGATGAGAATAAAAGCCTCCACATTTCTTGGATGCTTCGTACACCAGGCTTGCTCTGCTTGCACCTTCACAGTTCATTCTTAGCCCCCATGATGTCCTTATTGAGCTTCTTTCCATTTCATTCTGAGCCCACTTTGATGTCCTTACTAAGGCTCTCTCCATTCACTGAACCTCCCAGAAGTTAAGAGTCTTCGTCCACGCCACACAGAACCCGGAAGCTGAGATTCTAACCTAGGCAGCTTCCCTCCTATCTGAATCTCAAATGTGTAGTAATCAGACAGGTATTAAAGAAAATGTGTAGCAACAAAACACCAGAGAGCATGAATCAAAAGGTAGCATCTAAAGGTGAGCTTGTAATCAGGATCGCATACCTTCCCCGTGGCTGATTTAATTTAAATACTGGTTCTGGATAGATGGGAAGGGGAGGGGAGATTGTTAGAGATGAGCATTGAATCAGGTGGGGCTGCCCTCTGTGTTTGAAGAGCCCTTCAGGCCTTGTCAGTTCCTGTTGGGCTAAAGTTGGGATCTGTGGCTCGAAGTCGAACTCTACACCCTTTGCAGACCCTGAAGGCCTCTTTCTTTCCTCCCATGCTATGATCCCAACCTGGTACCACAGAGTTGAGAAGAGGAAAAACATAGGTAACTCACACTTGAGTGGAAGATATGCAGTAGGGTATCTAGATGGCCTGTTCATTTGATTACCAGTGCTTCACCTCTCCACCATCAGGGTAAAAGTCTTGCAATATACTGCAGGGTAAAGTCAGGGTTATAATTATTCATGATCAGCACCTTTCTTTTGAGAGTCCAGGCTTAGAACATTTTGCAGGTATACTTTCCCTACTCTTCCTCAGCATGTGTCACCTGCCTGATTTGGCAAGCTCCTCAGCTGTTCTATCTGCATTAACTGCTAAACCGGGAGGCCAGGAAGCAGGGCTCCTGTGTTCTCTCTCACATCCCAGGACTGCTCACTTGCTTTAGTTCCAGCAGTGGCCTCAGGTGAGTTAATGCAGGGCACCCCAGACTCCCCAGTGTGTCAACTTCAAAATGACCCAAAACTGCTGGTATGCTGTTCTCTTAGGCTGTTCCACAGTCTAGTGGATTTCATGATTAGAAAATAATTTCATTCTCTAAAGCATCTTAAATACGGTGCCACACTGGGAGAACATTGTTTCAGTTGCTGCTGCCTCCCAGCTGAGACTTAAGAAAACAAAAGAAACAATTTCACATGATAATATTAGCAAATGCCTCTTCTATAAGCCCTGTCTTCACGCCCTTTGAATTGCATTATCTCCTCTCCGTATTGTTGACTTACTTGCATAAAGAATTTTGCTATACAAAGCTGGGAAAATTATTTCACACTTGCTTTGATCAGAAATCTGTTGAGGTGGTTAAACCGTTCAGGATATTCAAATGTGGTTAGCTTTGCTAAGAGAAGGGAAAGACAATCAAATTGTTAGCATAAATCAGGAGGCGTGAGTGCTATCTTGAATATTTTCAGGTGGATTTTTAAAAGGTAGTTCAAATTTAAGGTCAGAGATGCCAGGAATCTAAAGCATGCCCCCTGTTCATTATTTCAGCAATATTCCAATGTCATGTCTCGTATGCGTCATCTGATATCTAGATTCTTAAAGCCAAAATGAGGTCACCATGACAACCATCTGTGCCATTAATTCATTATTTCATTAATTCATTGTTATGAGTTAATGCGGATTAGGATCTTGGCTAAATTACGAATGTTTGGTCTTTGTTTTTACCTGACTACCGTTTGGTAGCTGTTTCTGAATTTTAGCAGCTGATGTTGCCTTTTTTTCTCTTCCTTCCGGAAAGGAGTAATCACTTTATAATAGAATTTGTAATTTTAGTTAATAGGAGTTGGCTCATGACTTTGCAGAGGGTGAGGTGCGGTAGTGTATGTATTTAATAATAATAATGATATAATAATAAATTTGGGGTGAATACCTTGACGCTTTGAGGATTTTATTTACTATTTATATGAAGTAATGGCCCATTGATGTATGGTATTGTGGAAACTTGCAAAACTGAGAGATTAGTTTCTGGTAGGCCCCTTGTAAATTATGGCTGGAGAAGCAAAAATGACCTAACATTCATGAAAAATATGTGGCTCCATCCAATTATAGTCACTTACCAATAACAACAGAAGTTGCCTGAAGCACGGTTATATAAGTAATTTGATATGGGAAGTTGAGTTGCCAAGCAGCCTGGGAAGGTCGTAGAGGCCTGCAAGGGGCAATAATGGTGCTGGTGCAGAAGCAAGTCCAGGAGTCTGGCCAGCTGGAGGAGTCTGCTGGGCAGGCTGTGGGTTGAAACCAGTAAGAAAAAAATATGATAAATTATGAAACTTTAGCAAATGTAAATATGTATTAATAGTTTTT
This sequence comes from Ailuropoda melanoleuca, assembly GCF_002007445.2. Taxonomy (NCBI): domain Eukaryota; kingdom Metazoa; phylum Chordata; class Mammalia; order Carnivora; family Ursidae; genus Ailuropoda; species Ailuropoda melanoleuca. Next base: position 6,794,756 of record NC_048238.1, on the reverse strand, counting down.
ATTAGTTGCAGTATTGCTCAATCTAGTTATGTCAACTGTAAATAAGAGTAAATGAGAAACAAAGTTGAGTTTAGGAATCAGGGTCTGGATGTGATGAACACCGAAGAGGAAAGTAGACGGTTTGTTTGGGTGGAGGAAAAAAGAACCCATAGATCAGAAAATGTAGGACAGAACCAGTAGATCTCTGTAGAGTGGTGGGGGAGGGACGAGGGGGAATAAATGGCTTCATGGCCTTTTATCCTAGGGTAGAGAAAGTGCTGGAAAGATGGGCTAGTGGGAATTATTTTGGGCTTTGAATTCAGACAGACTTGAGTAATGCTGGTTTTGACTTTGTTATGGCAGCCCTAGGAAGCTGATGTAGGGTGTGTATAAAATAGTGAGATGATAAATCACCGGCAGAGGAAGTCATTTTGAATCCCAGCTGCTATAGCTGGGAGCAGTGGTGTTTATAAATGAGACGTAGAAAATAGTCATGGAGTCCAGAGCTTGGAAGAAATGGTGGGAAATCTTCCAGATTATTCAGAGGCCTGAGCATTTCTTCTTCTGCTTAAAACTTTTTAGGTATAGCAAGATCTTCCCAGTTCATGCGTAGAAAAGCAAGGGGGCTTCCTGCTGTCTCTGCGTGCTGTAGCTGCTCTGTATTCTAAGCTTCCTGTGTAGTATGGATTGACGCAGCAAAAGCAAGGGGCGTAGATGAAGAATTGCCAACCTGTTACTTGGTTTCGGCAGAAACACTGAAAAGCTTGAGCACTGAACATACTGTGTCGCGGGAAGTGAAAACATTGTGTATTTGACAACAGTTTTTGACAGCAGAAAGTAGCCAGCTTGGCTTCGACCAGGGGTGGGTAAACTTTTACTGTAAAGGGCCACATAGTAAATATTTTCGGCTTTGTGAGCCATACAGTCTGTTGTAAGGTTTCAACTCTGCTGTTGTAGTATGAAAGCAGCTGCAGACAACATCTAAACAGATGAATGTGGCTGTGTTCCTATAACACTTCATGTATGGACAGTGAAATTCCAGTTTTGTTTAATTTTAATGGGACTTGATGTTTTATGGTTCTTTTGATTTTGTTCAGCCATTTGAAAAATGTAAAAGTCATTTTTAAAATTTATTTATTTATTTTTGGTGAAAACCATTTTTAGCTTTTGGACCATACCAGAACAGGTAGTTAACAGGTTGTTACTGTGGGCTGTAGTTGGCCAACCGCTGGCAATAATGACAATGCTGGGAGAAGCAGGATAGTAAAAGACAGAGCGGGTCTGACTCGAAATCACATCAGGCATACTTGCCTAGGCACTTGGAGCTCTGGTTTTCTTCTCTCTCTTTGTCATTGATGGGATGGGCAGCTAACACATCTATAGAGTAGTTTATTCCAATTCATCATATATTTCCTGGCGTGCATTTTGCTGGTTTTAGTTTATCCCCCCAACCTAATTATTATTTTTGTTGTTTATAATTTAAGCCCAAGGTTAAGAGGATGGTGGTAGTTCTAAAGATGTTCTTCAACTGGTCAAACCATGTCTTAAAAGGTCTTTACTCCAGGACTGTTTTCTACATGATCTATCTGTCTTTGTGGTTCCTAGCTGGTTTTCCTCCCGAGTACTCAGCTAGGCCACATTTCCTTGTTTCCCTGGCATGTGGGGTGGCCCTGTGCCTGAGTTCTGCCCAGGGGAATATGGCTGAAGTGACACATGTCACCTGCAGTCCTAGCTCCAAATAGCCTCATGTGCAATGCTCCATGTCCTCTTTTTCCCTTGGTGTATCTGGAAGGCGAGTTCTTTATAGCCCCAGAATTTGGAAGATTCACAAGAAAGAATAAGGAGAGGTGCACAGCACCGCTGTCAGAGCAGAAACTTGTGCATTGGAATGTTGTGCGGGCAACAGAGAAATATTTATTGTGCTGAACCAGAAGGACTGTATGTGACAACAGTTATCCTACCCTGACGAACACATGTTCAGCTTATGGAGATAGGAGATACTTGACAAAATGGTGCCTGTAGAGAAACCATTCCTATTTTAGTGACCATTCACTCTCACTTGGTCTTGTATGTGTCTGGTCATCCAAAATCGTTCCCCCACTCCAGACCTCTGGCTGGTTCCTCATGGTCGCTTTCTGGGACCTCCCTGAGCCAGCCCATCTAGTGGTCTGTGCCCCAGTCCTCATCTGCTAGTTGATCATCTCTCTTCTATATGGGTTCTGTCTTTGAGAGCCATTCATGGTGCTAAGATGAATTCTCTGTCCAGTTTTCCTTGCATTTTTTAATTTTTTTAATAATAATTTTTTATTATGTCATGTTAGTCACCATACAGTACATCCCAAGTTTTTCATGTAAAGTTCTGTGATTCATAACTTGCGTATAACACCTAGTGCACCATGCAATATGTGCCCTCTTTAATACCCATCACCGGCCTATCCTGATCCCCCACCCCTCTCCCCTTTAAAGCCTTCACTTTGTTTCTCAGAGTCCATAGTCTCTCATGGTTCATTCCCCCTTGTTTTTACCCCCCCCCTTCTTCCCTTTTTTCGCCTACCGATCTTCCTTCCTTGCATCTTTTTAAACGTTCAAGTTAATGGATGACTAATAGCACAGAAAATACATTTAAAGGATGTAAAAATGGATGGTGGGTGCATGTTTCGTGAGCTAAAGGGGACGATGAGGGCAGGTGAGGAATGTGAGCCAGTTTAAGAATGAGGTCATAATGTCCACTGAGGAGAGCTCCACATTAGCTGGAGCTTAAGAGGGCAGACTGGCTGTGATGGGTCATGAATTAATTTGGGACCTATATACATGTTATGGTTTGGTAATTTTTAAGGCTATTGTACATATTAGTAAAATACATTAATGACCATACAGATTGTATATATATTCTATAATATGTATTATATATTATTGTCAAATGTAATGAATGTTACATGAAATATAGGCAAATTTATACTATATAAGGTATATAATTTTGTTCTATAATATGTAATGTGTATTATAGAATATAAATGTAGATGATTATTAACATATAGTAAAATGAATAGAATTCTATAACTGTTAGATGCAGTACAGTTATTATAATTATAAAATTTTAACAAACACAAAGATATATATTTTATAGATGATGTATAATCTGTATATAAATGTATGACTACATGTTACATAATTATATGTAATATTTCATAATATAGGTATGTATATGTATAATTTCATAATATATACGCATATGCACGTACACATGATTATTGCATCTATTCTGCTGAAGCAGGAGCTGAGTTTTGCTTTGTTTTTTCTCAAGATGTAGCACTTTGTTTTTCCAGATGCCAGTTGATTTACTTCCTGATGTGAGGAACACAAGATTATGGGTAATCTTCTTGCGTGTCAGATCATGTGATTGCAGAGTGGCTAAGCATTTGTCTCACTGTATGCACCTGACACTCAGCACAAAGCATTCAGAGTCCCTGCTACCAAAAGCAGCCCCAAGGGTGTTCTAATGCAATAATCCAGTTGCACACTCCCACATGTATGGGTTTGCACATGCATGCATAGTAGTGCTGGGATCCATATGTCAGAATACATAGCGCCTGCTGTGAGAGAGGGCACAGGTGTGGTTTCCATGAGTGGAAACTCTTACAGGGCAGCACACATAATTCTAGCATTGCTTCCTGTCCTGGGTGTTCTCTACCAGACTTGCCTTTCCTACTGCTTTTTCCATGTCAGCATGGAAATGCCGTCCTTCTCATAGTGAGGGCCCTGAAGCCTCCTGTCTGTCTTTCCCTCCAGCCTACCCCAATCCATCAGGAAATCCTTAACTCTGCCTGTGAGAATTGTGAGGAAGAGATGTCTGAAGTGGAACTGACTGGTCCATTTATCAGTGGTGGAAGACAGCGGAAAAAGAAAGAAGTGCTTCTAGGGAGAAGAAAATCTTGGTTGGTTGGTAAAGATTAGGTTAGAAAATTCTGTGCAGGTCCCTAGGTTGTGTAGCTCTCCTTGACAGAATCTTGCCTGTTGTAGGGGCTGGCTGGGGGTGGTGGTGCAGCATAGAACTGTTTTAGGTGGCTTGGAGGGAAGGGAGGAGCTGGGTGCTGCCAGCTCTGTGAAGACACCTTTTGGAGGACATAGAGGCCTTTTTGTTGAATGCAAAAATAACACAACTTCTGAATAATATTCCAGTGTATATCTATACCACGTCTTATCTATTCATTCATCAGTCAATGGGCACTCGGGCTGCTTGCATAATTTGGCTATCAAAAACAATGAAATCTTGCCATTTGTAACAACATGGGTGGATCTCAAGGGTATAATGCTAAGCGAAATCAGTCCGAGAAAGAAAAATGCCATATTATTTCAATTATATGTGGAATTTAAGAAACAAACGAACAGAGACAACTAAGAAACAGACTCTTAATTACAGAGAACATACTGATGGTGACCAGGTGGGGGGATGGGTGAAACAGGTGATGGGGGTGAAGGAGGGCACTTGTCATGCTGAGCACCGGGTGTTGTATGGAAGTGTTGAATCACTATATTGTACACCTGAAATGAATGTCACATTGTATATTAACTAACTGGAATTAAAATGAAAACGTAATAAAAAAAAATAACACAACGTCATGGAGAGGGGCTGCGGGCTGCTTCTGGATAATCGAAATGCATGGGGATTGTGTTAAAAGGCAGATTTTGTTCCTGTAGTTCTAGGTGGGGCTGAGAGCCTGCATTTCTAAGAAGTTCTCAGGTAATGCTGATGCTGCTGGTCTTCACAGACTCTATTTTTAGTGGCCTGGAACTATACTTTCATATCATTTTCTTTACCTGGTAAAACTTCAGTCCCTTTGTATGGCCCACCTGTGCATTTTTTTTTTTTTAAAGATTTTATTTATTTGTTTGACATAGAGAGAGTACAAGCAGGGGGAGCAGCAGAGGGAGAGGGAGAAGCTGAGCAGGGAGCCCAATGTGGGACTCAGTCCCAGGACCCTGAGATCATGACCTGAGCCGAAGGCGCAGACACTTAACCGACTGAGCCACCCAGGCACCCCTGACCTGTGCGTCTTAATCTGTTTCCTGTATTTGATTTTAGGTAAACTGCAACTATTTTTGCCTTTTGGGTGTTAGATCCATAGGGTAGGGATCTTTCCCCCCTTAGAACCACTTATTCTTAGAATCCTCTGAAAGGCATTTAAAAAAGGTGGCACAGCATAAGATTTTTTAGGTGTGTTGAACAGTTTCTCCCAAAAAAGAAAACATAAATTCTCTTAGAACAAAAATAATGTAGCAAAATCTGTTTTATACCTTTTAAATCATGAATTAAAAAAAAATTGAGGTGAAATTCACATAAAATAAAACTAATCATTTTATTTATCTATTTTAAAAAATATTTTATTTGAGAGAGAGAGAGACAGAGATAGTGACAGAGATAGTGAGAGCACAAGCAGGGAGGAGAGGGAGAAGCAGGCTCCCAGCTGAGCAGGGAGCCCGACGTGGGGCTCGATCCCAGGAGCCTGGGATCATGACCTGAGCAAAAGGGAGATGCTTAACTGATTGAGCCACCCAGGAGCCCCAGACTAATCATTTTAAAGTGAACAGTGGCATTTGGTATAATCACAAGGTTGTGCCACCATCTTCTTCATCTAGTTCCAAAACATTTTCATCACTCCAAAATTGAATACTGTGACTCTGCGTTTTCCCCTCCCTTCAGCTCTGGCAACTACCAGTCTACTTTCTGTCTCTGTGGATTTGCGTCTTCTGGGTCTTTCACGTAAATGGAACCATACAATATTTATCCTTGTGTGTCTGGCTTCTCTCCCTGAGCATCGATGTTCATCCACACTGCAGTATGTATCAGTATTTCGCTCATTTCTTTTTTTTTTTTTTTTTTAAAGATTTTATTTATTTGACGGAGATAGAGACAGCCAGCAAGAGAGGGAACACAAGCAGGGGGAGTGGGAGAGGAAGAAGCAGGCTCATAGTGGAGGAGCCTGATGTGGGGCTCGATCCCATAACGCCAGGATCACGCCCTGAGCCGAAGGCAGGCGCTTAACCGCTGTGCCACCCAGGCGCCCCAGTATTTCGCTCATTTCTATGGCTGGATAATATTCTGTATATATACACACTGCAATTTATTTTGGGTGTATTTATAATTTATATGAGTATCCACTCATCCTTTACTAGACATTGGGTTGTTTCCACCTTTTGGCTATTGTGAATAGTGGTGCTATCAACATCTGTGTAAACCCTGCATGTTTGTTTGTATAGTTAATGGAGTGATTTTTTCTGAAAGATTCAAGACGATTTTGAAGTTAGTGATTTGAGGAGATTCATCAAAGGTTTGCCACTTTAATATTCAAATTCAAAAATGAAACAAAATTATTTTCTAAAGCTGACTTTAGGTATTCTAAATTGCTACAAATGATGAATGATCTACTGTGAGAGAAACTCTTCAACTGTTTATTCAGGAATCCTGGGGTTTCTAGGAACAAAGGGAACTGTGAACACAGCCATGTGTAGTGTCAGGTTACAAGGGATCAAGAGTGATTTCTTCTCAGGATCTCTTTGAAGATGCACCGGACTTCAGAGACACACCTCTGTGCCCCAGAGTGGAGCTGGCTACCTTCCTGCTAAGGGTAGAGTTTGAAATTTCTCCCTATTATCCTAAAGCTATTAGAAGTCAGAATCACATGGAAGGTCAGCCTGTTGAAATGGGGCATAAATACACATTCATCATTTCTGGGACCCAGAGGGCTTCTGTACTTTTCTGGAAGTTAGTTGGAAAGAGAAGTGTGTGTGTGTGTGTGTGTGTGTGTGTGTGTGTGTGTGTGTGTGTGTTGCTGTCATACTGTTTTTCTCCAAACCACAGGGCTTATCTGCTGTAAGAGCTCATCAGAGCGTACAGAAACTGAAGTCTGAAAGGATGAGCATGCCGGCTGCCGATCACTCCAGGCTGAAAGCCGAGATGATTTCTCCGTGGGCAGCTGCACAGTGTCTCTTCCCATCTGTCTTGGAATTGGCCCCAGTGGCAGGGCTTGTTGGGCTGGGCTGGCAGGACAGTAAGTGCCCCTCAGCTGTGGTGGTGACAGGCGATGCTCTGGGGGGAGGGAGGCAGATGCCAGACTCCTGCCTAGGATGTGCTGAGACTGGTCCAAAATGGCTTGTCAGCAAATGGCACAGGAAGTGATTTGGGGGAGATGTAACGTGGAGCCCAAATGAGTCGGAGAACCAGGGAACTTGACCCTGGTGGAACAGGAGGCTGAGCTTGGACATGGAGCTCCTGCACCAGAAGCTGGCTCTTCTGCATTGCTCCTGCATTTTCCTTGGTGGGAGGCCCTTGGAAAGGAACTGGGCTGCTGAAGCATCCAGGGCATGGGAAATGCTGTGTCCTCCTGCCACAGAAGCTTTCAGGTGAGATTTAGCTAAAAGGGAAGGTTGACTGTGCATCTGGGGGAAAAAGCCACATCAAGATATTTGTGTACCATATAAACCAGTGCATGTCTCCAGTCTAGAGAGACCTTGGGAAGCCATGTAAAGCCAGATGCATTTTGAGGGAAGCATTCTTGATTTTGTAACTTGGTTTCACCATACCTCTCTAATGGAAAGCATTGAAGTGAGGAATGATGGTTACCATAAAAATCAGGGATAATTTGAGTTTCCACTGATGCTAGGAAAGGTTACATTATACGTGGTAAGGTATACATTATACATAGTTGGCTCTCTTAATTTCGGGGTTGCCTGCCTAAACATAACCACCTCCTTCATCAGACATGGTCCTTCTCCTTTGGAGGACTTCTTCATTTCTTGCACCCTTAATGTATTCATAGCTGTCTTTTGTATTGCCTCGTGGTATTCCTTGTTCTTTTTAACTTTACCTTGTTATACCAACAAGACACTGTGGGCTTCTTGGTGTAAATCTGAAGTTGTCACCAATCGTCACTAGCATTTTTCATTTATCTTATGGCTAAACTCTAAATATGTGGACATCTTTTCTGGAAGGCCATGAACCGTGCAACAAGGATGGATAAACCCCGACTGGCTTGGCTACTCAGTACTCTGTAAGGTGGTGGAGGAGGGGGAACTGGATCCAATAGAAGGAACGTGAGGACAGAGACAACTCCAAATATTAAAAACAAACCCACCAAAACACTTTTAAAACTGTGGGAGTAAGAGGTCCAACTATGGAAAGCCTAGCTGGAATTTCTCAAAGACTTACAGCTTTTATAAAGGTGGGATTTTATCAAGGTGGGAAGTGAAGCCACTGCCCAAACTCCAATAATCCAAGCAATAAAATTGATCTGAAATAAGGAAAACAACCAAAGTATGTGTTTGTGTATGTGTATACATGTATATATACACACACAAGACACACATGTACTTTGTAATACATATATACATATATATACAAAAGAATAATAAATGTCTTCACATTTGAGTGCAGTCACTAGTACCACCAATTTTTCAGTGCATTGTACTAGAGTGGAATGCTTGACACCCCTAATCCTTCCAAATATTTACAGTTAATATTACAGTTGTAGTTTTTCTTGACTGTATTTAAAAAAAAGTGTAAATTCACTCGGCCCAACTTATATAGTAATAATTACATGTCAGAAATAAAAACAGGATTTTAAAGTAACTTTGTCATTGGAAAGCTTTGCTTTGCTTTAGTGGCAGATTTCAGCCTGCACATTTCATGGTGTTTTTTGTCTTCAGTGCTGTTGACCGGGACTAGCTACTTCTGCTAGGCAGTGGAGAAATGGCTCTGCTGTCTCAGATTTACAGTGTAATTTGCTCAACAGTCCTTTAAGCCTGTGGGGGCAGGGAGAGATTTCAATGGTGTTGAAAACGTCAGGCTCCTACTTTTTACTTTTAGCTGAAGTTGGAAACATTTCAGAGTAAGGAGAGATACAGGTGCATGACAAATTCTACGGCGATATGAAGACCCATGATGTAGTCTCTGTCTTCAAGGAGCTTGAGATCAAGTTGAGGCATTTGCTCCAGAAATACACGAACAAGACGTCTGAGAATTAGAAGCAGTGAATTAACGGAGTAGCTTTTAAGCGTCGGAAAATTGTTTCGGGCAGGGCAGGTGATCCTCCAGGCTGGATGGCATCGGACAGAAGCTGCAGTTTGAAACAGTGCAGATTTTGCAAGACAGGCAAGGCTAGGTAGGGCACTGCAGGCAGAGAGCAGCAGGAAAAGTGTGGGATGACTGTCTTCCCATCCAGCGTTTCAAAGATTGGCGATATTTATAGATGCCAAGAAGTTGCTGAAACCTCTTTAGTATCAAAGGAATTCTAGGTGTATCCTGTCATGTTTTGACATTTTTCCTCCAACTGTGCTCTGGTCGTTGTCACGTGAGCTTGTATTGTCATGGAAACACCTGTTGATAACACACACTCCAGAATACAGCTATCCTAAAAATGCGTAGTTTCAGATCCATAGTTGTTGTAAGGGGTGTGGTCCTTTCCGTTTGGATATCAGTTGGCTATTTTCATTAATCTGCTGATTCGTCCTGCTGAATCCTCCCTCAGTGCATAGGCCAAGAACTGAGGGAAAAAAAATCATGAATGTTTTTCTTAGAAAGTGTCATTATTTGAGTGAGCTTAGTAACCACATTAGACTCTTCACAGCAACATTCGTCTGTTGCTTGTTCAGTTAGCTAGTAGGTATTTTCTGGAGTGCTCCATGCGAACTCCATTTTATGGGGTTACAGAGCTGTGGCCTGAGGGCACTTCCGTTGTGGTCAGGAAGACGGATGGTAGCCATAACACAAGTCATCTAGTGCTGCTTGGAGGTAAAGAGAGCAGAGAGCTGAAAAGGAGAGAATCTCGGGGAGGTGGGTGCCAAAGGTCTCCTCAGAGGACCGAACATTGAACTGACCCTTGAAGGATTTTAGGAGGTGAAAAAGAGTCAAGAATTTCAAGTCCAGGAGCAGCTTGGACAAAGGCTCAGTGCAGTGGAAATGCAAAGGGGGATTTGGGGTAAAAAGGGGTGGGGTGGCAGAACCAAAGCAGCCGTTTGTGGGAGACCCTTATGCATGAGGCCTAGACTTAGTGGCAGAACTAACCTTGTCAACACCTTGATCTTGGACTGCTGACCTCCAGAAATGGGAAAGAGTAAATTCTCTGTGTGTGTGTAAGACATCTAGTTTGTGCTACTTTGTTACAGCAGTCCTGGGAAACTGATACAATGGCATGGAGTTGCTGTGTACGTAGTTTTAAGATGAAGAATAATATGGTGGCATTGTTGATAAATATTATCAAGAATGTGATTCCTTTGTAGGAGAACTAAGCATTTTTCCTGATTTGTGTTTTTTCCAAGTGTAATTTTTTTTTGTCTATCTCTGTATTAGCTAATGACTATGAAGTTTTTTCATGTTATTTTGCTTTAAATTTCACCTAGAATTTTCTTCCAGCGTTAGTTTTTGTTGGCTTCAAATTTTATAGACAGGGAAGGAGAAGCACAATTAGGAAGCACCTTGAAAAAATTGACCAGGCAGGAAGATTCCTTAATTGTTTAAAAAGGAATCAGTTGTTTTTTTATTTTTTAAACTTTTATTTTTTTTTTTTAAGATTATTTATTTATTCGACAGAGATAGAGACAGCCAGCGAGAGAGGGACCACAAGCAGGGGGAGTGGGAGAGGAAGAAGCAAGGCTCATCAGAGGAGCCTGATGTGGGGCTCGATCCCATAACGCCGGGATCACGCCCTGAGCTGAAGGCAGACACTCAACCGCTGTGCCACCCAGGCGCCCCATATTTTTTTTTTTTTTTAAAGTAAGCTGTACGCTTGATGTGGGTCTTGAACTCACAACCCTGAGATCAGGAGTTACATGCTCTACCAACAGAGCCAGCCAGGCACTCCTGAAATCAAATTTTGATAGTATTTAAGAATGCAGCCATAAAAAAAAAAATCTTACCATTTGCAGTGGGCATGGATGAAACTAGAGGGTATTATGCTAAGTGAAATAAGTCATTCAGAGAAAGACAGTTATTATATGATCTCACTGATGTGTGGAATTTGAGAAACAAGGCAGAGGATCATAGGGGAAGAGAGGAAAAAAAGGAAACAAGAAGAAACCAGAGAGGGAGACAAACCATAAGAGATTCTTAACCTCAGGAAACAAACTGAAGGATGCTGGAATGGAGTCAGGGTGGGACGGATGGGGTGGCTGGGTGATGGACATTGGGCAGGGTATGTGTTGTGGTGAGCACTGCGTATTGTGTAAGACTGGTGAATCACAGACCTGTACCCCTGAAACAAATAATACAGTATATGTTAATAATAATAAAAAATAAAAAATCAGGAGGAGAAAGGATATCTGCCTGGACAGATTAAAAAAAAAATAATAAATTAAATGGAAAGAAAAAGAATGCACTCCCCTTCCTCTCTTCCTCCCCCCCTTCTTTTAAGTAATCTGCATACCCAACATGGGGCTTGAAGTTACAACCCTGAGATCAAGAGTCACACACTTTAGCAACTGAGGCAGCTGGGTGCCCCTCTACTTTCTTATGTACATATAACCTTTGTAAATTTGAAAATATTCATATAAGTCCACTGTCAGCAAAACGGGATTGTGCTTTACAGTCGAAGACTACAAAAAAATCTACCCTGTCCAAATTGCAGTGAGTTACTTTTGAGAAAACTCAGAATTTACAAAAGCCGAAATCTGTTTGGTCTGTCTTCTCTCTTTTGAACACTGTTCTAAAGTGTGTCGAATTTTGTCAGTAATTATGTCTCTGAAACAGAGAGCACTTTTAATGAAAAGCTGAGAAACAAAAAGTGAAGGGAAAATGAGTTTTTGTTTGTGTTGGTTGGTTGGTTGGCTTTTTCGGCCCCCTGGGAATGGCAGGTACTGTCTCCTGCGAAGGATCACGTGTTAGTTTCTCTGCTCCGGCTGGGACGTTCTGCACTGTGTGGACCCTGCAGCTGCATGGTCATTGTGCTCGTCATCCCCAACTGCCCCAGGTCGGCATGTCTGAGGATGGCACTCTGCAGGGTGGTCAGGCTGCTTCCGCAGCCCCTGCCTGGCCACCCACCCAGCCCCTGGTGGTACCCGGGGCAGTGCCGGCAGGGAGGAGCGTTGCTCGGCGTGCTCTGGCTAAGCTGGCGGAACTTGCTGCTTGCATCCTGTGTGAGCACGAATGGGATACATCTCTGTCTTGTTTCCCCAGTTACAGGTAATGAGCTCTGTGCGTTTGGATGCGGGTGTTTGAAACTGCACCCTCTGCATCTGCCTTATTATGAAGCCGCTCTAGACAAAACATCATCTAAATGAGATTTTCTCTAACGTATCTGGTGTGTAGGAGGAGGCAACAAATGAAACCCTGGGTGTTTCAAACCTATCATGGAAAAATACACAGCATGGCTGGATAACGGTATCCAGCAAACTCACGAAATAGACACATCTTGTTATAATAACCAGTGTTAAGGAGTAAGTATTTCTATTTTGAACTCTCATTTCAGAGGTGGGGTGAGCCATATAAATTTTCATAGCGGTGATTTATTTTATGATTTCCCTTCCTGACCTTTCTGTCTCTTCACCTCTCCAAGAGACAGACTATTTGGCTTATCACTGGTTTATTCGAACTTGTGCAATTCAAGTGAGATTTTTTTCAAAATACAACTTGTCATGCATCCAGAGTCTCATTTGGCAAAGGCCTTTGGTATATAGAGCTGTACCGATATTCCAGATGTGAAGGTCTGAAAAGGAGTGTCTGTTTACAGGCCATCTCACTTCTCTACAGACGCCGAATCCAGCTTCCTGTAAAGCTAATTAGTGTGCTGACGCCAATATCTGGTGCAGGTTTTACTTCAGGCAGAGATGGAGGCAAATGGGGTCCATCTTAGTGCTCCCCAGCCTCCCCTCACCTCAGTTTGGGACTTTACCTACCTTCCCTCAGGCCACAGTGTCTTACAGTGACCACTTTACATGAGAGATAAAAGAAATTATGTGCATGTTGATAAATGATGGAGAAGACTGATACACACCCACACATATTTAATAGACTTTAGAGCGGTTTTAGGTTCACAGCAGTATTGAGCAGAAGGTACAGACATTTCTCATATATGCCCTTCCCACACTCATGCTTAACCCCCTGCATTACCCGTATCTCGAGGGTAGCACATTTGTTAGAATCGATGAGTGTACACTGACAGTCATAGTCACCCGAAGTCCATAGTGTTTCCATTACGGTTCACTCTTGATGTTGTACATTCTGTGGGTTTGCACAAATGTGTAATGAGACGTATGCATATTATGGTCATACAGAATATTTTCACTAATACTCTCCTACGTTGCCCTAAAAGTCCTCTGTGCTTTGCCTGTTCATCCCTCTCTTTCCCCTCCAACCCTTGGCAACCACTGATCTTTTTACCATCTCCATAGTTTTTCCTTTTTCAGAGTGTCCTAGAGTTGGATATGGCCTTTTCATACTGGCTTCTTTCACTTAGTGATATGCATGTAAGGCTCCTCCTTGGCTTTTCATGACTTGATAGCTCATTTGTTTTGGTCGTGGAGTAACATTCCATTGTCTGGATGTACCACAGTTTGTTTACCCATTCACCTACTGAAGGACACTTTGGTGTCTCCCAAGTTTTGGCAGTTATGAATAAAGCTGCTATAAGCATTGTATGCATGGTTTAGTATGGACATGATTCTTCAGCTCATTTGAGAAAATACCAAGGATCACAACTGTTGGATCATAAAACCTTGATACATTTTGTTACCTTCTAGAAGACTGAGAGTTTAACTGTGCAGCTATTCCAATGAAAAGGAATGGCAGTCTAAGAAAATTTAGAAATTGGCCTGTGGTATTGGATGTGTTGCGCATGGTGGACCTGTCCAGTCCCCTTGATGCTAATCTTGGCGAGTGGTAAGACGCTGTAGCCATGACTAAAACCGGACAGCCTACTTCATTAGTTAAATGGGATTTTATCACAGGCTTGCTCGGAAGGGCAATACCCCTCCAGTCTCAGCCTCTGAAATCTTGACCTCCTATTGCTTGGCCTTTTCCACTTCATCTTAGTACCACTGGTACTCAGGCTTGATGTTAATGGAATGGAAATTGCAGGCTCCTACATCTTATTCTCTGAGCACATGTCCTATACTTCTTTTTCCTCAACCCCCTTGCCTACCTGTCAATAAGAACTGAAGGCCCCCAAGTGGTGCTTTTTCCTCTCCGGTTCTATACTTATTCATTGGTTTCTGTAAATTGATTTGCTTTCTCCTGTCTCTACAAACGTGCACATCAAATTCTTCTTATAAAAGCTCTTCCTTAACATCTTATCTTCCTCTGCCCACCTCCCTGTTTCACCCTTTGTGAAAGGAATGACTACATATTCACCAAAATCCATGCTTCCCCCTCCGTAGTGTGGAGATGTTGCTGGAGGTGGGTTTCTATCTTCAGACTATTTTGCCTCCTAGTGGGGTGTAGTGACTAATCCCTGTGGATGGGATATAAGTGTTCCTTTGGGAAGAGGTGAGGGAGAGTGGAGCAAGAAGGGGACTGGATCCAGGGTGTCCAGATCATCCTTGGAGGAAACTCTTCTGACAAGTAGGAATACTGGACTGCGTTGGATTGTTACAGGAACAAGAGTAAACTTCCAAGAAGGTATCAAGATATGTGGGCTTATTTGTTACAGCAGCTCATGTTACTCTAACTCAGGGTTCAGCACACTACAGCGTGTGAGCCACATTGGTCCATTACCTGTTTTTATAAATAGAGTTTTGTTGGAACACAGCCACGCTCATTCATTCATTCACATACTGTCTGTGGTTCCTTTTGCAGTGCAACACAAAATCGAGTTGTTGTGACCAAGACTATATGGCTGTCAAAGCTGAAACTGTTTACTCTGTGACCCTTTGCTGACAAAATTTGCCAACTGGTGCTCTAAGTCATATTTGAGTTTCAAATGTCTGCTGAGAAAGCAAGACCAGGTGGATGAGAGATACCACTTGGAACAGTGGAGGGCAGAGGACAGACACCCATGGATCTGGCCCTTCATTTGCTGATGTAAGATCCCCAAAGCCTCGAGACTTTTCCTATACACACACAGTAAGGGGAGAGAAAGTCAGAGGTAGGAACATGCTATCTAATGTGCCTTCGCTTACCTGAAGGGATTGTCTCATCAGTGATTCTCAGCCTTGAGCGTGCATCAGAATTATCTGGAGGCCTTGCAAAACATAGACTGCAGGGCCCCACCCCTGGGGTTTCTGACTCAGCAGGTCTGGGGTGGGGCCTGAGACTCTGCATTTCCCACATGCTTCCAGGGGGTGCTGGGAACCACGCCTTGGGAACCACTGGCATAGATTATTAGATAGGACTCTGCTCTGCTCTGGATTGGATGGACACAGAGTTAATGTTTTTCTTGCCCATTCGGTGGGGGTCAGAGGAGAGAGTGTGTCATGGGAGGGAGGTGTGATTACTTATAGATTGCCACCAAGTGCTTTTACTGCTCATCCAAGTCGTGTGACTCTGCTACTCTAAAAGTTTTAGATTTTTAAGTGAAGATTTTGTTTAGTTCTCGTGATTTTTCTAAGGCAGTGATTACTTCAGAATAACCCAAACCGTACTTTACGTTGGATCATCTACAGTTTGCTAAAGGCTAACCTCCCTGCAGACCATTAGCATATAAGCAAAGACCCTGAGCCCTGTAGGGTAGCAGCAGGTTCCAGAGGCTAAGTGTAGGCTGTGATGTTGGGTGGCGAGGTGCCCGGAAGGCACCATGCCTGTGGGTATGCAAGTCTCTCAGCCCCAGTGTCTCCGGGATCTCCTCCTGAAGACTTGCCCCCTTTATTCTCTCAGCAGCTGCTGCTCTTCTTCTTTTTCTTTTTAAAAGATTTTATTTACTTGAGAGAGAGAGAGAGAGAGAGAGAGAGCAAGAGATAGAGAGGCAGAGGCAGAGGGAGAGGGAAAAGCAGAGTCCCCGCTCAGCGGGGAGCCTGACATGGGGCTCAATCCCAGGACACTGGGATCCTGACCTGAGCCGAAGGCAGACAGAAGCTTAACCTACTGAGCCACCCGGGTGCCGCTCAGCTGCTGCTCTTCTGAGCAGGACCCTGTATGTTTAGTGTTGGCCAGGTTTCTCCTCTGAGAGTGACATGGGGCAGGCCCTGGAGCTGGGGCTCCTTTTGAAAGTTTTCTCTTTTTTGCCAGAACCATAGGTGGCATCTCATCAGAGGTCTTGCAGTCCGGGCAATGTAGGTGGTAGATTTTAAAATCAAGTGTTGGGCAAAGGCAGAGGGAAGGGAAAGAAGGAAGATGTGGAGAGTTGGAGTCAGTCCGTCAGACCTTCCTATAACAGCAGTGGTGGCTGCCGTTAAAAGCTTCCCACCTGCTGTTTCTCTAGGGGTTTCTCTTTAACCCTATCACATAGATCTTAAATAAGCAGAACGCTGTATTAAAAAATCGTGTCCTTCTAATGCATTCTTGAGTTAACAGGTGGTGCCACGTTAGGTTCACACTAACCACGTCTTCCCTGCCTGTAGATTTCATAAGGACAGACACTGCATTTCTTTGGCCATTCACGGGGCAAAAAATGGTGCTGAACATTGGGGAAGTTAACTTGGAAGAGGTCTAGAAATTTCCCTCATGATTTTCATTACCTCATGGGCCAAGCAGATCTCTTATCAAAAAAAAAAAAAAATACCATCTTCCTTATTGTTATGGTGCCTTCCTACTGTGGTTTCAACAAGTTTAGGGGTCTAGCATCTTCACCTTTTCCTCCAGCAATAAAGGTTTGGATCAAGGGTCAGTCAGCATTTTCTGTAAAGGGCCGTGGAGTACATATCTGCAGCGTCTTCATTCTGCCATTTTAGTGTGAGAGCAAGCATAGACAAATTGTTGGCCCTGGCTGTGTCTCCATAAAACTTTATTTACAAAAATAGGCAGTACCAGATTTGGTTTGCACGCCCATAGTTTGTTGTCCACCGGTTTAATCGGTGCATACAGATCACCTAGGGAACTTGTTAAAATGAAGTTTATGATTTTCAGAGGTAGGGGAGAGAGATTTTGCATTTCTTTTTTAAGATTTTTTTTTTTTTTTTATGTGACAGAGATAGAGACAGCCAGTGAGAGAGGGAACACAAGCAGGGGGAGTGGGAGAGGAAGAAGCAGGCTCATAGCGGAGGAGCCTGATGTGGGGCGATCCCATAACGCCGGGATCACGCCCTGAGCCGAAGGCAGACGCTCAACCGCTGTGCCACCCAGGCGCCCCGAGATTTTGCATTTCTAACAAGCTCCCAGGAGCTGTTGCTGCTGCTTGTCCTTAGACCACACGTTGAATATCAGGGATTTCGATAGCATAGGCTTTTTGTAAATAGATTTGGCAATTGCAGTAAACTGGGGAAGGCTGTTAATGCTTTCAGTGAGCTGCACGATTTTTCAGAATTTCCGAGAGAACCTGAAAAGCTGTATCTAAACTCAGAAGCAGACTGTAGAAATTATGCTTTATTTAGAAATATCTTCCAACCAACCAAACCCATGAAACTCGGGTATTCTTGCAATGACTTCATTCTTCTCTGGTTTCCTGGAACCCATTTACTATTGAAACCATCCAGGAGGAATCCAGGTAATTAAAAGGGAGCCTCGTTTTCTGCGTGACCTTGGATCTGTCGCTTGACCTTCCAACACCTGGGGGCAACACAAATGTGCTTATCAAGTTTTGTCAAAACAGGATCTTACTGGAAAACAGATGTTGGGTCAGAATTTTCCCACATGTGGGAGAGCTGAAATCCTGCAGGTAGCTCAGACTCATACTATTAATAGTGATGCCTTTGCCAAATACTAGAGCTCTAATACAAAAGACTAATTACTCTCAGATTTGGGAGAGGTTAAAAAAAAGCCCTTACATACAGAACCAGAGCCAGAGCAGGAACAACCAAAAAAACCCCAAACGTGTGAAACTCCCTTTAAAGGATGAAATAAGCTTTTCCCCAAGTCTTCCTTCAAGCCTGTGAAGTGACTTCTGCTCTGACAACATTCGCTGCTGCGTGCTCGATAGCGCAAAACGGTTCAGCTCACTGGAATCATCACCAGCCTTCCCCACCTCCTCCTCCCTTCTCCCTCCATCTCTGCCCAGTTCCAGTAATTCTTTCCATATGGAAATTGACATTGCCAAATTTGAGAGACCCCTCCCCTTCTTTGGCAGATTGTTGGAATCAATTCCATGTGTATAACTTATCTGGCAGTTTTTGCAACATGTGGCTGAGGGGGTCTGGAATTATTTTAAGTTTCAGGTTTTAAAAATAACAGGCAATTTTGACCCTCTTGGAAGACTTGCTACTACTGGACCCTCTCCTGGGACATTCAGGTAGGAATCAGGTTTCCTGCCTGTCATTTCAAAGCACCCTCCTAAGGAAGAAGACTTCATGTTGGCGACTGTTTGTATAAGGCATTTGCTTTGGTTGACCTTTTGTCTGCTGTGTTAATGGTGTGTCATGGATTGGCCGTCTCTGTAAGGAGCTCTCTGGGTAAGAACATTCTAGCTATGGCTGCTTCTAGGTATGGATCTCTGGGGAGGAAGTGTGGCTTCAGGGTTAGACCCTAAAAGGGTCTCCACATATAGACTCATGGCTAGCTCTGTTTCTGATTGACTTACCTCCATGTAGCCATTTTTATGTTTTGTAAAACATATGTAAAGTGTTCTATCTTACAAGGGCGTGTTGGAGATAAAAGTATGGTTATTTATTATAGCATAACACCACCAGAAATACCTGGCTTTGGGATGTACCTTAGAAGTTGACATACTACCTTCAACTTGCACATCTGAGAGCTAAGAGGTACAAAGGGGGAAGCAGAATTGTCACAAGAGTAAGAGCAGTGTTGTGAGATCCCTGACAGAGTAGAGATAACTATTTACTCTGACTTTCCATGGAGTTTCTTGTACACTGGAGTGAGAGACTTTTTTTTTTTTTTTAGGTACCACAAAAGGTGAAAGGGTCACTGTGCATTTGGCTTTGCGGAGGTATTTTGTCTGTGGACACTGGCCAGGGTCAGGCTAGGGGAGTATTCAGATAGCTTGTGTACAGAAATTTTATGCTCTGGAAATTAATGGTTTATTGTTTGTTGAATCTTGGGTCTACCACCGTCTGAGACTTATATTCACATTAAAAATACCTACCTTGAGTGGTTCTTTTGGGAAAGTACATTGAGGTAGAAACATCTGTTGTGCAGTTAGGTTCTAATAAATGGTAGCCATTATTTATAAGACGTAATGAGTTAATCATATATACAATTTGGGGGATTTCTCTCGGTGAGGAGAAGAAGAAAAAGTATTGTGAGGGTATTCTTTTTCTTTGAACTTTTGCCAATTATGGCAATGGCCTTTCTTGAATGGATCTTCTCTGTAGTAGGCTATCTGGGCTAGGACATTCTGGGTGTAGCTACTGAGAGTCCTCAGTAAATGGGGGAAATGCAGGACTCATTATGAAACATCCTTGCACATTGCTATGTGAGTTTTGAGAACTTCTGAAGAACCGAGGGAATGTGGGATTAGATGGTTTTGAGGGGCACAGGTGAAGGACCCAATTACTTAAGAGGAGCAGAGCCCTTGGATTTGGTAGGTATATATCGATATGTTGTGTATATCACCAGATGAAAAAGGGGGGGAGACATAGAATCGTATTTCCTGCTGGGGCACAGGCTTCTGCCCAGACTTTTCCAAGGTGACCCCAGAAGAGAAGGTTGGCCACGTTTTACCAATTCTGAAATGTACATTTTTGCAGGATTTCATATTTCTAAAATCAGAGTGCTTCTTATAGTCAGCCACATCTCATAATTACTGGTGTCCTTTTCTCCTTCTTAGCATTACCTAAATTAACAACGAATCTTACGTTGTGTCAACCCCGCTATGTTTGGTGAAATGTGGTCGATTTGAGCTCGTGAAACTGGAATAAGAATGCAATGAAATGAAGTACTCTCATCTTCTGGAATCAGAGGGCCTGAGAGAGCAAAAGATGAAACATTTGTGTTTCCCCAACCCTCATTTCTTTTTTTTTTTTTTTAAGATTTTATTTATTTGCAGAGAGGGAGAGAGCCAGTGAGAGAGGGAACACAAGCAGGGGGAGTGGGAGAGGAAGAAGCAGGCTCCCAGCGGAGGAGCCCGATGTGGGGCTCGATCCCAGGACTCTGGGATCACGCCCTGAGCCCAAGGCAGACGCTTAACGACTGAGCCACCCAGGCGCCCCCCCAACCCTCATTTCCAAAGGAAGTTCAGGATTCCTTTTCCTAGAGCTGTGTTCTCCAGCAGCATCAGCATCAGCTGGGTCTAGCGAATTGGAAATTCTGGGGGTGGGCCCCCCAGTGTGAGTTTGCAGAAGCCTCCAGGGGATCCTGATGCATGCTCAAGTTTGAGAGCCTCTGAACGAGAGCTCCCACACTTGTTCCCTGGGAGGGGTGTTGTCAAAGCATCCCGTGTGGGGTCTCTAATGTTCCTCCCTAGCTTCACCTTTCTCTGTCTGAAGCCATTCCCTCCTTTGTAACTTCCTGAGCACATGGCAGAACGCTCTGCTTTCTCACCTCACCTCATCACTGACATGTTTTGCCGGCTCCTCCTCCTATCCGTCCTGGAAATGGTGTTGTTCTGCATGGCTCCTCCTTTTTCTCCGCAACGCTTCCTCCAG
Source organism: Ailuropoda melanoleuca (assembly GCF_002007445.2). NCBI lineage: Eukaryota > Metazoa > Chordata > Mammalia > Carnivora > Ursidae > Ailuropoda > Ailuropoda melanoleuca. The sequence goes on along the minus strand of NC_048238.1, from coordinate 6,774,161 downwards.
CCAGCGCTGTGCATGCCAGTGGATTCGGTGCACTTCTCTCTCAATGGCTCCTCACTTTCTATCTGTAGCCCGAGGTACAGACTGCAGAGTTCATAGCTGCCTCAGACTACGCGCTAGAACACGACTTCCTCTTCAAACCGGTTTCTTCTTCTTGTGATTTCTTTCTTAGCGAACAGTTCTACCATGTCACCTCCTGCTTCAGTTGGAAATTTGATGATATTTCTGTACTTCCCGCTCTATCGTTACCCACCACACATCATTCCTGCCTCTTAATACCGCTCCAAGGCATTCCACTCTCTCCATGTCCACTGCCCGCGGCCCTGACTGGGTCTCTTATTATCCTTTTTGGAATTTTGCAGGGGTCTCTTTCCCTGTTTCTGTCCTGCTTCCCGGCTTACTCCCATTCCTTTTAATCCATCCATGGTCGGGTTAGAGTGACATGTTTCATGTAGAGATCTGACAATGAAATTCCTTTATCTAAACAGTCTCTAATGTCTTCTCGTTTGCTCAGCGATATTTCCCAGTCTGGATCTCTTTCAGAGCTCTGTTCTGTTTGGAAATTGCTGCTTATAATTTTTCTTTTTGAAAACCCATAACCACCTTTGGCATTTTAAACGTTTCGGGAAGTCCTGAAGTCAAGAACTCATTTAGGTTTGACCTAGTATTTCCCATGGTCTTGGTTGACCCTGTGCCTCCTACACGTCAGCTGTTAACATCCCGTGACATTTGTGCTCTCCGTGCATGCTGGGAAAGGCTATCCTTTCCATGCCAGGCTTGTCATGACTGGGCCCTAGCTTGCTCTTCAGTCTCATTTTCCACAAATCCCCTCATTACATTTTTCACTGACAGTGATTTTGAAATTTAATTTCCTAAAAAAGTCACATTGCCTGGTGCCCTTGGACTTTCAGTCTTTGTTTTTATCTCTGAATGAAATAGCTTCCATTATTCTTGCCCCCTGAAAAATTCCATTGTCATGCAGGTCTCAGCTCAACTATCACTTCCTCCAGGAAGCCCCCCCCCCCATTCCTCTAGACACACTTAGGTGCCCTGCTGTGGTGCCTTGTAAACTTGTTTGCACTTTCATCATCGTTGTTTCCTTACAGCCTGTAACTTTCTTGGGCGCAGTGACACTGCGTTAGCAGAATGTCTGGAGGGATTTAGCAGAATGTCTGTAAATACTAGCTGGTATGAAATGAGACCATGAAAAAGTGAAGGAGTGATGGTAGTTTCTGGCTGTAATGATGTTAAGAGTTACTCCATGTAAAAGCAGTTACTGGGCAGTAGCACTGTTTCAGATGCTGTACCTGTGTTAACTCATGTAATCCTCTTATCGCCTCTGTGAGGTGGGCAGTGGCATTATTACCCCCACTGTTCAAATGGGGGAAACATGAAGGGTTTTGGTGACGCCTGCCTGTCCCTGCTGGTGGAGGTGAAGGCGAGCTCATCTCTGTGGGGGATGGCACTTCTTTAGGAGACACTTCTCTGGAGAAGTACAGTAAATACTTGGAATGATCTCCTACCACCTCCCCTTGTTGGGAAGGAAGCATTTCTTAGTCTTCCCTAGGAAGATGAGTACTTCCTTTTCACTAAGCTTTTTGGCTGATGAGTGTTACTTGCAACTTGCTGGCAAATTTAATGGCGCCATTATTCTCATTGGTGACAGCAGCCCAAGCTGTTGATGCCAAGGGTCTTTATTTATTTATTTATTTTTATTTTTTAATTTTTAAAAAAAGATATTTGAGATCGAGAGAGAGAGCAAGCAAGAGAGCAGTAGCAGGGGAGCAGAGGGAGAAGGAGAAACAGACTCCCCGCTAAGCAGGTAGCCTGATGTGGGGCTCGATCCCAGGACCCTGGGATCATGATCTGAGCCGAAGGCAGACGCTTCACCGACTGAGCCACCCATGCTCCCCAACGGTCATCTTTTAAATGGAGGGAATCAGTTCACAGTAGTGGTTCTCAACTGGGGGTGATCACAGCTCCCAGGAGACATTCTGCAGTGTCTGGAGACATTTTTGGTTGGCACAGCTGGTTGGAGGGGCTGTACTGGCAGCCGGTGAGCAGAGGCCAGGGACGCTGGTCAGCAGCCTACAATGCACAACATGGCTCTTGACAGTACAAAAGTATCCGGCCCCAAATATCGGTAATGATGGGTGAAAAACTCTGCTTTCTACTTATAGGTTCAAACTTAGAATAAAACATCTTAGAAATTAAACAGAAAACTTAAAGATTAAACACAGCAATGGGAAGTGGCAAATAGGGTCTGTCAGGAGCTTACTGTAGGGGAGTCCCTAGGCTTTAATGAGTACAGCACAATAAAGCCCATCAAACAAAAGCGAGGGCCGTAACCCTGACACTCCATTACGTGACAGTAAAGGAAACTGAAAAAACTCCTGGCCTGGAAAGGGGGGGCTAAGGACATTAATTACCCATAAGGGGCTTGCAGACCATTCACACTTGTTTCTGGAAATCCCTGAAAAACATGCTGCAGAATTTTCTGTAAATGTTCTTAAGAAATGTCCTAGATTGATAATAGCGGGGGGGAGGGGGAGAGATGGCTTTCAATAAATGGAACGATAAATGGGAAAAGGATAGTCAGATGCATGACTAATGAATGTCAGATTTGATGGGTCCAATAAGATGTATAAGACTTGGCAAAGAAATTGAATTTGTAGAACATTTTCAAGTACATTCGGGAGAAGAAGCCAACCAGAGTTGGGCTCTCTACAGTGGATGAATGTAAATCTCCAAAGAGGGTGTTTATAACAATTTGTTGCATGTGGGAAGAAAATATCAGAACATTTTTTTAAGAATCAAAAATAAATGTTGATATCAGAAAGTCTGCATTATTAACATCTATACAGATCAATACTGGTGCTCGCATTCAAGCTGCAAGTCAGAAGAAAGATGAGAGGTAGTCTGCGGGGAAAATACCCAACATACTGGCATGTATTACACCTTCCCGCAGGTGGGTAAGTCAGTCTGGAGATTACTCTTTGAGTTTAGGTAAAACTAACCCCAAAGCATTTTTGAATAGCTTAAAAAGATGTGTGAAAAGACACAAGCTACTGAAGTCAAGTGTAATCCTTCGTGCACAAGTGAACCCCAAGAAATGGTTAACTTGTATTTGTTCTTTGTCATAGTGTGACATCACAGCTTTGTCCCCATCAGGTCTGACAAGAAGTTGAGCAAAAAATAAAGAAAGAAAGAAAATAAAAAAAAAAAGAAAATCATCAAGAAAACTATGGGAAATATGATTTTATGTCCAAGTTCATTAATGGCAGATATTTTCCTAAGTACTTATCTCTGCTGTGGGACATCACTTAGTGATATGGATACTGGTAGGTCATTTGTAAACAGGTAAATAAACACCTGTTGTAAGTACAAGCTCCAGCTTGACGATTTTATGACAGGGTACTTGTGTTTCTTTCTACTGATTGATGAATTATTTTTTATGCTAAGCTTTACTCATGTATACTTTATATACAATAAAATGCACCCATTTTAAGAGGGCAGTTCGGTGAGTTTTCACAGCAGCATGTAGCCTTGTGGTCACCATCACAGTCCTGCAAGAGTAGTTCTCTTACCGCCCCCAGTCCCCACCGCACGTGCTCTCGTGCCTTATGGTCAGTGCTCCCAACTGTCCGGTTTCTGGCAACCACTGATCTGATTTCTGTCCATAGTTTTGTCTTTTACAAAATCTCATATGAACTAATTCATTTGGAGGCTATGCTGTCTGACTTCTTTCCCTTAGCATAATGCCTTCAAGACTCATCCAGTTCTTGGCATGCATCCGTAGCCCTTTCGTTTTTATTACTGGATAGTGTTATCCTTGTACGGACGGACTTACAATACCTTGTTTATCCACCCATCGGTTGAAGAACACTGGATTGTTTCCAGGTTTGGTGATTATGAATAATGCCCCTATACACATTTGCAGCCACGTCTTTGTGTGGACCAGTGTTTTCATTTCACTTGTATACGTATCTAGGAGAGTGATTGCTGCCTCCTGTGTTAAGTGCATGTTCAACTTTATAAAAAACTGCCAAACTCGTTTCCAAAGTCGCCGTGCTGTTTATGTTCCTACCAGCAATGTAGGAGAGTCCCAGCTGGTTCACACTCTTGCATTTAGCAGTGGATATTGTCAGTTAAAAAAAATTTACCCGTTAGGGGTGCCTGGCTGACTCAGCCGATTAAGCATCTGCCTTCGGCTCAGGTCATGATCTCTGGGTCCTGGGATCCAGTCCCGTATCAGGCTTCTTGCTCAGTAGGGAGTCTGCTCCTCTCTCTCTCCCTCCGCCCCACCCCCGCTCGTGGTAAATAAATAAATAAAATCTTATAAAAAATTTACACATTTAATAGTGTATTTCATTGTAATTTTCATTTGTACTTTCCTAATGGGTAAAGATGCTGAAAAAACATCTTTTCCTGTTTTTATTTGCCAACCTCGTCTGCTCTTGGGTGAAGTGCACTTATACTCATTGAGTGCTAGTTGCTTCATATTCATGTTTGTGGAATTTTTTGAGTATTAAGGTGAAATAATTCGGAGCGCTAGGGTGACTCAGTCTGTTAAGCGACGGACTCTTGGTGTGAGCTCAGGTCTTGATCTCAGGGTGGTGAATTCAAGCCCCATGTTGGGCTCTACGCCCAGCATGGAGCCAGCTTAAAAAAAATAAAAATAAAGTGAAATAATTCAAATGAGAGCTTTTCTCTCCCTTTTTCCTTTTTATTTATTTTTTTTCCTTTTTCTGTTTAAATCCAGTGCCTGGTACATAGCTCTTGCTCATTAAAAAAAAAAAAATCAATCGTTATTGGACAAAGAGTGACCTTAGGGTCATGAAAATTGATATACTGATGGTGCTTTTCTTTCAGTTTCTCACGAAGATGGGGACAGAGCCCCATATTTAAAGATTCATAGGAGAATGAAGTTGGAAGGGGGTAGGGTCTGAAAGCTCAGATATGGAGATGGATGGCTGCGGAATGTACTAGAGAACTGAGAAAGTTTGCCACACAAATAAATCAGCTCTTATCCCAGGGGCAACGAGGAATTATTAAGGATGTGAAGATGAGGATGTCATCATTAGATTCAGAAACACGAAGGTGACAGTCCCCTACCGTTTAACCCATTTTGCTAGTTTATTCTTGATATGAGCAGCATCCTATTAAGTAAAGTTATGGTCTCAAAACCTGGAGGGGTCAACTCTGTAAACTTCGACAGAAATGAATGGTCATGCCAGGTGTAGCTGTGTCTGTGGGGCTAATAAAAGATTCCACTGACCCCAGATATTGTCTGCATGAAGATAGCGCAAGACCCGAAAAATCCCAGCCTTTGTCCTTGAGATCTGACCTTGATCGTTTTGGTCGTCTGTTATTCTGTTACAAGGATGGAGGATGACATATTTTCTTGATACTAGCAGCAGGCCCTTTATTTCTCCTATTTCCTTTTTGCAATCTTAGCTGTCATCATTCCCCAGAGAGGCACAAATATATATTCTGAATATAAGCAGCACTACTAAAAATATGTACACTAGAAATGGGAATTTTTTAACGCATATCGACTCAACACATATTTATGGAGCACCTATCGCCAGGAATTCCCAAGCCTGGTGCTATCACTTGGGGCAGATTCATCAGTGAGTAAAAGATATCCTCAAGGATCGTGGCTCTGTGTGCTAGCAGAGGGAGAGACAGTGCATGGCAATAACAAATAAGTAAACTATATGCTATGTTAGAAGACTGCAAGTGCCACGTGCAAGATTTCTTTAAAATGTACCAAGGGGCGTCTGGGTGGCTCAGTTGGTTAAGCGTCTACCTTCAGTCCAGGTCTTGATATCGGGGTTCTGGGATTGAGCTGCACATCGGGCTCCCTGCTCAGCGGGGTGTCTGCTTCTCCCTCTCCCTCTGCCTCTCTCCCAGCTCATGCTCTCTCTCTCTCTCTCAAATAAATAAATAAAATCTTTAAAAAAATAAAATGTACCGAAGATGTTTCCATGAGCTATGATATACCCTGTTTAACTTCGGGCATGCTGTTCCACGGCCAGGCCCATTTAGGCCGCTTTTGGGCCTTGGGAAACAGGACGTGGAGCTGTGAAGCTGTAATGACACCAGAAAGGGGTCGGGGTGGGAAGAGGTGAGGAGCTGGGGAGCCTCTCTGCAAAGGGTGTTGGAGGTGCACAGCACCATCCATGAGTAAAAAGGAGCCATTTTACCTTGTATCAGGAAAGCCATTTGTGCCCTCCTGATACCAGGGTTATTTCATACTGCACTTTTTGGGGAGCGGGTTTGGGAAAGATGAAGCAGAACTTTCAGCCATAAATGCTGGCTGTAATGGACGTGGGATTGCTGTAGCTGTGAGCCCAGATCAATACCTTTTACAAGAGAACAACTGGATGGCTATGGAAGCCAAAGCATGAATTGATGTCATTGTTTTGTTTGTAATCCCACAAATAAGAGTCTCCTGATGTGTTACATTGGGATCTTTCACAACTTAATTTTGTTGCACGAAATATTCTTTTGTTTTTCCTTTCTCTCTCTTGGTAATAAAACATGCCTGGCTGCTTCTCTTAGGGACAGAGCTGCGTCTGTCCCGTTGCTTACTCGAGTTTTGAATATTATTGAAGAGAGAAAGAGAGCTCACTTGGCAAAGCTTACAATTATGACGTGGGTTGGAAAAAACCTCCCCCCCCCAAAAAAAGCACATTAATTTCTAGAATGTAAGACAGTCTGTGTTGGGCGACACAATTTTCATCTGACACTTAAAACAGGGTAACAGAATTTTTTTTTCTCTCAGAAGCAGAATAGAATCTTGTCATGCCATAAGCCATCAGATACTCCTGGCTTTCGAAGTTTAAATTACAACTCCTTTTCCTCTTGAAGCTAATGATTTCATTAGGATGAAGATTTTCTGCATATAATAAATCTCTTTGCTCCTTTACAGAGTCTGAGGGGCGGGTAATTGAGGCTCTAGTTAACTAGCTGTGGCTGATAAGGCTCTGCGCTAGGAAGACTCACAGCAATCCCTCTCCCCCTCCCAACACCCCCGTTATATTTTCTGCACTGTCTTTGGCCCATGGACAGGAGTTTGCCAACCCAAGGTGAAGATGATGAAAACCAATATAAAATGTCAGTTAAAAGCCAGACCTTTAGAATCAGACACGGCTGGGTTTGCATTCTTATTGTTCCATTATTTACTGTGTGATCTTGGGCAGGGAATTAATCTCTCTGTGTCTTTTGAGTTTGTTCATCTTTAAAGACAGGGGCAACCATGCTGACGTACCAGGTTTTCTAAGGATTGAAAAGCATAATCTATGTGAAGCGTTTATCTTGGTTCCTAGCATATTGTAAATGATGTCAGTGGTAGAAAATAATTATGTTAAATTATTTAGAACTTTAAAATTTAAATGTGAAATATGAAAGCCCACTTCCTTACTTTCCAGTATCTTGTTGGTCTTAGAACTTGTCTTTGGGTCCTCACATAGGCAAATCAATAACACATCTACCCACCTGCCCCAGCTCCTCAGGTGGCTCATGCTCCTTTGGATGAGACAGCCAGTAATGAATATTGGAGACCAGGTGCTCAGGGCAGGAACAAAGTTTTCTCACATAACTTGAATACAGTGCCAGATAAGGAATCTTAGTGTCTCAAGAAACATTTTGTAACAGTTTTCAAAGTCCTTTTCTTGTTTTACTGTGTGCCATGTAGGGGAAGGTAGATATATTCTCCCCCACGATTTGATGCGATCTAGTAACATAGTTGTGGGGATCAAATGCAACATAAGTCTCTAAATTGTTTCTCTCATTTTTAAGGTTCAAAACCAAAACATGGTGGTCAGTTACTAAATTCTATAGCTAAGTCTCTGTTGTGGGCATAAGATCTTTGCTTTGAAAAGTATCACAGGATAGAGCTTTGCACCGTGTTCTCAACTTTATATTGGAAAAATGTATTTTGGTGTTACTTACAAATAAGAGTTATTTTCTCCCAGCTGATGCACAAATTCAGTCCTAATTTTTTCAGAAAAGACATTCAAAATCTTCAACCTTTTCCTCAACTGTTCTTCTTTCATTGGCATGAATCCATTTCACTTGTATTAAAAAAAAGCAATTACTTTGAAAGATATAGTTAACAAAATAGTAGCAGCCTAAAAGTAGCAGAGAAAAGAGTCTCTCTCCTCCATGCTTCCTTGTTGGTTATCACCACTCTTTTAGGACAGTCTCAACCCAAGGACTCTTGAAATGAAAATTTCAACCCCCTGGCTTGTTTGCAGGGGTTTTTTGCCTGGTGGAAATCCCTTCCTGCTCTCACAGGTCATGGCAGGAAGGTCAAATTAGCAGCTTCTTACTGGCAGAAGGATGGCCTCAGGGTCACTTTTCCTATGAGGTCTGCCTGACTAGCCCAACGTGGTAATGAGTTTGGGAGGCAGGGATTTGCTCATTGTGATTGACTTGCCAACACAGACAAGACATGTTTTTCCTTACCACCATCCACCCATCATCCACTTATGTGTGCATTTAGTTGGCCACGTCTTGTTCTGTTGTTGCCATAGTCCAGAGAATATTTTCCTCCCCTCTCTTCCCTTGAGTTGTGGTTGCCATCAACATTCAAAGAGAAATCATTAAAAGCGTTCAGGATATGCTCAATTCTTATTCACCCTTTAGTATTGAGCTCAGAGGTCTCTGCCTCCAGAATGCCTTCCTGGTCCTTCCATCCGCCTGGTTTTGTTTAGAGGCTGTTTTGGGTCCTCCAGCACAAGCTGTGCTTACTTCTCTGATAGGATCTTTTTGCTACATTAATTGCCTGTGGGTCCTGTGCACTGGGGTCCTGTGCCTCTATGTCTGGAATCGAGTAGGAACTTAACACATTTCTGCACGCACCATCACAGAGCACTCACAAGTTTTGTGCAAACTGAATCATTACCGTTTGAGATAATCCATGTACAGTAGGCATACAGTGGCAGGCACCTAATAAGCAGCGGGCTAGTTTCGTATCAGCTGGGATCATCCAGCTGAAGGCTATGGAGAACCCAACAGTCAGATGTTTGAATAGGGAGAGATGGTTCTTGCCTTGCTCATTATGACGACTGGGGATAGGACATCATGATGGGCATGGTGGGGCTGTGGCTCCATGATGCCGTCAGGGCCATCTTTTGGTCCACCTGGCATGGGAGGACACCTTTGTCTTCATGGTTACATGGCTACAGAATGGCTGCGACATCTCCTGGTTTAGTCTGGGCAGGAAGAAGCAGGAGGAGACAGAGGGCCCAATGGGCAGCTTTCCTAGAAGCCTCAGTTGTCCCATGGCTTTCTCACTGGCCAGGTGGCTTTCTCATTGGCGGGGACTGAGTCAATTACTGAGCCTAGGATGCCGAAGGGGCGGGATCACCAAATGACAAGGTCTGCCCGAGTTGATTGTTGTACTCTTCCCTGGCCCTCTCAGTGGACCAGGGTGGTGACAGATTCCCACGCTGTCCCCTGCCTCACCCTGCATTGCCCTCCTAAACTCCCCCTCCGTCTTTCCCTCCCTCCTGTTTTCATCCCTCTAGTCTTTCTCATTACAACTCAGAGTTGGGTCAGCGGGTCAGCATCAGCATCCTCTGGGAGCTTGTTAGAAATGCAGTCTCAGGTTTCAACCCCGATCTCCAGAATGAGAACTGTGGCAGTGGGCCCAGCCATCTGTGTGGTAACACTCCCTGCAGGGGCTTCTGATGCGAGCTTGGGCTTAATCCCTGCTGTCTGCTCGCTCTCTCTTCCCTTCTTTTCCCTCCTGTATTTTCTACCTCTTCCTCTGCTGCTTGTTCCAGGTAAGTCCTCACCCAGTGGAACGAAAACATTCTAAACATACTTGTGTGCCTGAGTGTTTCATACTGTGGTGTGCACTGAATTATCAGGTGAGTTTATATGTACAGCCCAGTTTTTAGAAAGACTAGCTGATGGAGTGGCGTTGGATCTGATGAGGTTCTTAGTTGTGCTTGGCCCTTAATTGGGGTAAAAAAGAATTTCTAGCTCCTGATCCACATGCAGCAAACAAGTTTGATTATTAGTTTTTCTTCATAGAAATATTTGATTATATATTCGAACAGAGCTAGTGGGCAGCAAATGTTCATGTTGTGAAGACTGTGTGTACACACACACGCACCTATCTCAAGAGAATTTTGGAAGAGAATATTCCTAATTATTATAGCTTCAGGTAAAGCAATGGTCTTAAAAAATAGCAATCATTAGGAAGAAACTGTTTATGGAATCAAATGCAGACAGCTTATTTTTAGAATGAACACCTTGCACTTGTAATAGGAAGAAACATGACTATGTATTTGAGGTGTGAGATAAAATTAGCATGAGGAGGAGAGGAACAATGCAGATTGTGTGGGTAGGAATTTATTTTCCTTTTGAGTTCCAAGAGTCACTGCTCTCGAACTACAAATTGGCCCTCTTCAAGAGAAGTTTCATGCCAGCTTTGTTTTATTATTATTCTTTACGCTATTATTTTTGGCTTGTAGATAGCAGCTTTCTGCAACGAAGATTCACAAATGGTTCTTCATATTCGACGTCAGTGTAAAGTCTGTCAATTTCTGAACCTGCATATTTTGTGAAAATATCATGCGCCGGCATCTTCATTCTGGCTTGGAACGAATTCAGGAAAATGTCCTTGGCTCCAGAATAGCTTTAAATAAGTTTTGGACGCTTTGGGAGGTAGGCTTGGCTCCAGCCTCATTTCCCTTTGCCACTTGCAGGTAAGGATGGAGATCTGTGAGCATCAATGCCTTAAAAGAGCTGGGCCTATAAATAAACAGAGGAAGCTACATTTTTCCATTCTATCTGGCCCTGAACCGTTTACACAAACAGAGATGTGTTGTCTGAAAGTAACATAAGAAAGTCAAACGTTAAAAGCCAGAAATACAGAGCAAGGAAAAAAAAATGCTGCACCTGGAGAGAGGCTCACTCAGCCAAGAGCTTCTCCCTCTGCCAAAGTTTAGAGCCCCATGCACTCCTGTTTCCGTCTGCCTTGGGGTTCAGGAACCTGTGGACGCCAGAGATAAAACAGAGGAGGCTGGCTCGCCATGGGTTTGTTCAAGTTCCCGAGTAAGCCTACCCAGGAATTTTATCGGGGTCTTTCTTTTTTTTTTTTTTTTTAAAGATTTTATTTATTTATTCGACAGAGATAGAGACAGCCAGCGAGAGAGGGAACCACAAGCAGGGGAAGTGGGAGAGGAAGAAGCAGGCTCATAGCGGAGGAGCCTGATGTGGGGCTCGATCCCATAACGCTGGGATCACGCCCTGAGCCGAAGGCAGACGCTTAACCACTGTGCCACCCAGGCGCCCCTATCGGGGTCTTTCAATGATGATATGCATGTGTACATCCCCTGGTGATGTGTATGGCATCCCTTCGCCTGCTAGACCCAGAGTGATGGGGCCACTGACTGTCTCAATACTGTCCTCTTCTCTCAACATGAGCAAGCAGCATGCCTTTCTCTTTGTCAGGCTTGCCACGCTTAGTGTACTCCTCCGGCCTTTGCACTTGCATGCCCTTCTCTTGGAACTCTTTCCCCCAGATGTTCACACAGCTCTTCATTCGCCCCAGAGGACTTTCCTGACCACTGTAGCTCAGCTAGCTTCTCTCTGCAGGCTCTGTCCCCTTCCTGTGCTTCCTTTTCTTTCATAGTGCTCATCTCAACTAGCTATAATATATATTTTTGTTTGTTTCTTGGTCTTCTCCATTAGAATGTAATCTTGATGGAACAGGGAATTGGTTTTGCTCCTTGTTTTTAGACCTGGGGAACACAGAGTGTTTAAATGAAGGTATGTTTGTAACTAGATGAATGAATGCAGTAATGTTTCTAATATAGTAATTTTGATTAGGGTGATGGGTCAGACTTTTATTAGTTAGGTATGACTCTACCCAAGAATTTTGTCTGACTCTTCCAATGATAATATATATGCATGCATGCATGCAATGGTGATCCATCCATCCATCCATCCACCCATCCATCCATCCATCCATCCATCATCTACCTAGCCATCTATCTCTCTATCGTCTGTTGATCTAAATTTGCTTACAAATAGTAAATGCTACCCTGGGCAGGGTGACCCTGGTTTCTATGGATAGTATCAGGTAAGAGGTTACAATCTGGGTGGCTTCTAGAGGGAAATTGGTTTGTCCTTATCAGTTACTGTGACTGATAAGTAACGAGGCAACACCAGTAATTAAATACCTTGCAGAATCCAATTTTTACATTAACCATTACTCGGTTTATTAGTGTGAAGATATATTTTTTGAAAATCCCAATATGAAAAGGGGAAAAAAAGGAATGTAGTTCCTACATTATTTTTTTTTTTTTATTTTTTTTTTTTTTTTAAATTTTATTTATTTATTCAACAGAGATAGAGACAGCCAGCGAGAGAGGGAACACAAGCAGGGGGAGTGAGAGAGGAAGAAGCAGGCTCACAGCAGAAGAGCCTGATGTGGGGCTCGATCCCACAACGCAGGGATCACGCCCTGAGCCGAAGGCAGACGCCCAACCGCGGTGCCACCCAGGCGCCCCTCTACATTATTTTTTTGTTCAGTGGCTTACTGTTCATGATAATGAAAATTAGCTTTTACTACAGTGAAGAGGCAATCCTTCTTTTAGCTCCTCCTTTTCTCTCTTTAGACCTTCTGCCTTCCTCTGTCTCTCTCTGTCTTCTTCCTTTTCTTCTCCATTCACTGCATCCCTGGCTTCTTCCCTTGATTCTCATAGGGTGTGGAAGTTCTTAATAAAAATAATTGAAATGGGTGATTTTGCTTGTGTGACAGCATTCCTTCACCCCTTGTAGTAATAATAATAATACCATATATTGGGTGGTGAACACTTTATATACACTGCCTCAACTGAATCATCTGTAAATTGGAGATCATGGTGAATATGAAACAGCTAGAGGACTAAATCAGGGTTAGTCGATGTAAGTGACTACCTTGAAGTCACATGGCTAGGTAAGTATCAGATCCAGGATTTGACTTGGGAGTGCCTTTTCGATATTCCACCTGCCTCTGCAAAAACTGTTAACCATGTACATTAGAGAAAAAGTATTTTTTACCTTCTCATTTTCATATAATGCCTGCTGGTCCCCCTGCTTGTGCTCTCTGTCAAATAAATAAATAAATAAAATCTTTAAAAAAATGAAATATTTTATTTATTTGAGAGAGAAAGAGAGAGTGAGCAGGAGCTGGGGGAGAGGCAGAGGGAGAAGCAGACTCCCTGCTGAGTAGGGAGCCCGATTTGGGGCTCAATCGCAGGACCCTGAGATCATGACCTGAGCTTAAGGCAGATGCTTAAACAACTGAGCTGGGAAAAAGGTGCCCCGAGATATCTCATTTCTTATTACATTTTTAAAAATCCACTAATTTAGCATTAATTGATTATTCCTTCTGGAACAGCTATTACTATGGTGTAAGCAAATAGTGATTTTCTGTTTCCCTCATTCCTTCTTCATTTATTAAATTGGAACTCTGATAAGGAAGAGCTATGCCTTTTCCCCCTTTGGTTTATTAGTGATGAATTCATGGCTAATAATTTTATTCTGTGGATTTTAAATTATTACTGTCAGTATTTTTGGCTGTTGCTGTCGTTGCAGAAATTGTCCCAGATTTGGTCACTGGGAGCTCTTTTAACTGGGCTTCTTTGTTTGACACGCTTCCATCACTTAAAAAAAATTCCAGTATAGTTAACATACAGTGTTATATTAGTTTCAGGTGTATACTGTAGTGATTCAAGAATTCTATACGTTACTCAGTGCTCATCTTAATATACTCTAAATGTTCCTACCTACCTCCCCTCTGGTAACCGTCAATTTGTCCTCTGTAGTTAAGTGTCTGCTCTTTCGGTTTCTCTCTTTTTTTCTTTGTTTCTAAAATTCCACATATGAGTGAAAACATATGATATTTGTCTTTCTCTGACTTATTTCACTTAGCATTATATTCCCTAGACCCATTTATGTTATTGCAAGTAGCAAGATTTCATTCATTTTTATGGCTGAGTAATATTCAGTTGTGTGTACATACCACATCTTCATTATCCATTCATGTATTGATGAAGACTTGGGCTGCTTCCATACTTGGCTTTTGTAAATGCTGCTGCAGTAAACAGGGGTGCATATATCTTTTCAAAGTAGTGTTTTTGTTTTCTTTGGATAAGTACCCAGTAGTGCAATTACTGGATCAAATGATAATTCTATTTTTAATCTTTTGAGGAACCTCCATTACTGTTCTCCAGAGTGACTGTACCAGTTTGCATTCCCACCAACAGTGCGTGGGTGTTCCCCTTTCTCCACATCCTCACCACACTTGCTGTTTCTTTTATTTTTGATTTTAGCCATTCTGACAGGTAGAAGGTGGTATCTCATTGTGGTTTTGATTAGCATTTCTCTAATGATGAGTGATGTGGAGCATCTTTTCATGTGTCCACTGGCCATCTGGATGTCTTCTTGGGAAAATGTTCATGTTTCCTGCCCATTTTTAATTGGATTATTTGTGTTTTTTTGGTGTTGAGTTGTGTCAGTTCTTTTTATGTTTTGGATACTAACCCTTTATTGGCTATGTCATTTGCAAATATCTTCTCCCGTTTGACTAGGTTGTCTTTCATTTTTGTTGTTTGTTTCTTTTGCTGTGCAGAAGCTGTTTATTTTGATGTAGTCCCAATAGTTTATTTTTGCTTTTTTCCCCCTTGCCTCGGGAGACATATCCAGAAAATTGTTGCTACAGTCTATGTCAGAGAAATTACTTCCTGTGCTCTCTTCCAGGATTTTATGGTTTCTGGTCTCATATTTAGGTCTTTAAAAATATTTTGAGTTTATATTTGTGTATGATGTGAGAGAGTGATCCAGTTTCATTCTTTTGCATGTAGCTTTTGCGTGTAGTTTCCCCCAAATCATTTGTTGAAGAGACTGTCTTTTTCCTATTGCAGTCTTGCCTCTTTTATTGAAGATTAATTGACCATATAATCGTGGGTTTATTTCTGGAATTTCTATTCTGTTGCATTGATTTATGCATCTATTTTTGTGCCAGTACCTTACTATTTTAATGACTACAGCCTTGTAGAATATTTTGAAATCTGGGATTGTGGTAACTCCAGTTTTGTTCTTCTTCACGATTGGTTTGGCTCTTCGGGGTATTTGATAGTTCCATACAAATTTTAGAATTAATTGTTCTAATTCTGTGAAAAATGCTGTTGGTATTTTGATAGGGATTGCATTGAATCTGTAGATTGTTTCAGGTAGTATTGATATTTTAACAATATTTGTTTTCTCAATCCATGAGCATAGAATATCTTTCCATTCCTTTATGTTGTCTTCAGTTTCTTTCATCAGTGTTTTATAGTTTTTAGAGTACAGGTCTCTCACTTCCTTGTCAAGTTTATTCCTAGATATTTTATTATTTGTGGTGCAGTTGTAAATGGGATTGTTTTCTTAATTTCTGTTTGTGCCACTTCATTGTTGGCGTACAGAAATGCAATGGATTTCTGTATTTTGATTTTGTATCCTGCAAACTTACTGAATTCATTTATTATTAATTTTATTAATAATATTTTAGTTATTAAAACTAGTTCTAGTAGTTTGTTTTGGTGGAGTCTTTCGAGTTTTTTATATATAGTATTATGTCTTATGGAAATAGTGAGAGTTTTACTTCTTCCTTACCAATTTGGATGCCTTTTGTTTCTTTTTGTTCTCTGATTGCTGTAGCTAGGACTTCCAATACTACGTTGAATAAAAGTGGTGAGAGTGGACATCCTTGTCTTGTTCCTGACCTTAGGAGAAAAACAGAGTTTTTCACCACTGAATGTGACGTTAGCTGTGGTTTTTTCGTATATAGCCTTTATTATGTTGAGGTATATATTCCCTTTAAACCTACTTTGCTGAGGGTTTTTTTTTTTTTTTTATCCTGAATGTATGTTGTACTTTGTCAAATGCTTTTTCTGTATCTATTGAAATAATCATAAAGTTTTTATCCTTTCTCTTGCTTTTGTTTGTTTGTTTTTGTTTTTGATTTAAGTAGGTTCTATGCTGAACGTGGGGCTTGCACTCATGACCCCAAGACCAAGAGTCGCATACTCCACTGACTGAGTCAGCCAGGTACCCCATCCTGTCTCTTGTTGGTGTGATGTGATGTGTTGATTGATTTGTAGGTACAGAACTACCCTTGCATCCCAAGGAATAAATCTCACTTGATTGTGGTGAATTATTATTTTTTTAAATGTATTGTTGGATTCAGTTTCCTAATATTTTGTTGAAGATTTTTGCATCTATTTTCATCAGGGATGTTGGCCTCTGGTTCTCTTATTCTGTGGTATCTTTATTAGGTTTCAGTATCAGGACAATGCTGGCCTCATAAAATGAATTTGGAAGCTTTCCTTCCTCTTGTATTTTTGGAATAGTTTGAGAAGAGTAGGTATTAACTATTCTTTACATGTTTGGTGGAATTCATCTGTGAAGCCATCTGGTCCTGGAGTTTTGTATATCATTGAGTGTTTTGATTAGTGATTTGATTCCAGTGCTGGTAATGGGTCTGTTCAAATTTTCTCTTTCTTCCTGATTCAGTTTTGGGAGGTCATATGTTTCTAGGAATTTATCCATTTCTTCTAGGTTGTCCAATTTGTTGGCATATAATTTTTTTATAATATTCTTCTATAATCCTCTGTATTTCTGTGATGTCCATTGTTATTTCTCCTCTTTTGTTTCTGATATTGTTTATTTGAGTGCCCTATCTTTCTTCTTTCTTTTCTGATGAGTCTGGCTAGAGGTTAATCGATTTTGTTGATTTTTTTCAAAGACCCACCTCCTGGCTTCATTGTTATGTTGGTTATTTTTTTAATTAAAAAAATTTTTTTTTGGTTTCTTTGTTGTGTATTTCTGCTGTAATCTTTATTATTTCCTCCTTTCTACTGGATTTGGGTTTTGTTTGTTCTTTTTCTAGCTCCCTTTAGTTGTAAGGTTAGGTCGTTTACTTACAATTTTTCTTGCTTCTTGAGGTAGACCCGTATTGCTGTAAACTTCCCTCTTAGCACAGCTTTTGCTGCATGCCAAAGATTTTGAACCTTTGTGTTTTCATCGTCATTTGTCTCCATGCATTTTTATTATTATTTATTATTTTTTTATTTATTTTTCAAATATTTTATTTATTTATTTGACATAGAGAGAGGCAGCGAGAGAGGGAACACAAGCAGCGGGAGTGGGAGAGGGAGAAGCAGGCTTCCCGCTGAGCAGGGAGTCCCATGTGGGGCTCGATCCCAGAACGCCAGGATCATGACCTGAGCCGAAGGCAGACGCTTAACTACTGAGCCACCCAGGCGGCCCTGTCTCCATGCATTTTTAAATTTCTACTTTGATTTCTTGGTTGGTCAACCAAACAACCATTCATTGTTCTGTAGTATCTTATTTAACCTCCATGTATTTGTGCTCTTTCCAGATTTTTTCTTGTGCTTGATTTCTAGTTTCATAGTGTTATAGTCAGAAAAGATGCATGGTATGACTTCAGTCTTTTTTAAATTCACTGTAGCTTGTTTGGTGACCTAATATGTGATTTGTTCTGGAGAATGTTTCAGGTGCACTTGAAAAGAATGTGTGTTCTGCTGTTTTTGGATGGAATGTTCTGAATTTATCTGCTAGATCCATCTGATCCAATGTGTTATTCAAAACCACTGTTTCCTTTTTGATTTTCTGTATGCATGATTTAGCCATTAATGTAAGTGGGGTTAAAGCGTCCTACTATTATTGTATTACTATCGATTACTGCCTTTATGTTTGTTACTAGCTGCTTTATGTATTTGGGTGCTCCCATGATGGTAGCATAAATATTTACAATTGTTATATCTCCTTCTTGGATTAGATAGTGTTCTTTTTTGTCCCCTGAGTCTTTGTTTTAAAGTCTATTTTGTTGGGGCGCCTGGGTGGCTCAGTCATTAGGCATCTACCTTTGGCTCAGGGCATGATCCCAAGGCTCTAGGATCAAGCCCCACATCGGGCTCCCTGCTCTGCTGGGAGCCCTCTTCTTCCTCTCCCACTCCCCCTGCTTGTGTTGCCTCTCTCGCTGGCTGTCTCTCTCTCTCTCTGTCAAATAAATAAAATCTTAAAAAAAAATAAAGTCTATTTTGTCTGATATAAGCATTGCTACCCCAGCTTTCTTTTTACATCCATTTGCATGATAAATGCTTTCCCATCCTTCATGTTCAATCTGCCTGTGTCTTTAGGTCTGAAATGAGTCTCTTGTAGCAACATATAGATAGATGGGTCTTGCTTTTTTATCCATTTTGTCACACTATGTCTTTTGACTGGGGCATCTAGTCCATTTACATGCGAAGTAATTTTTTATAGGTACGTAGTTATTGCCATTTTAAAAAAAGATTTTATTTGAGAGAGAGAGCATGAATGGGGGAGGGGGAGGGAGAGAAGCAGACTCCCCACTGAGCAGGGAACCTGATGTGGGGCTTGATCTCTGGACCCTGGGATCTTGACCTGAGCCTAAGGCAGTTGCTTAACCGACTGAGCCACCCAGGTGCCCCTTCACTTATTGTCATTTTGTTACTTGTTTTATGATTGTTTTTGTAGTTCTTCTCTGTTCTGTTCTTCTGTTGCTCTCTTCTCTCACAGTTTGCTGGCTTTCTTTAGTGATATACGTGGGATCCCTTGCTCTTAATTTTTGCATGTCTGTTTCTGGTTTTTGATTTGTGGTTACCATTAGGTTTATATATAATGTCTGCATGTTGTAGTATATATTAAGTTGATGGTTGCTTATGTTTGAACTCATTCTTTTCTCTTCTCCCCTCCAATGTTTTAGGTATATGGTGTCATACTTTACATCTTTTTGTTTTGTGAATCTCTTGACTAATTTTTATAGATACAATTAATTTTACTGCTGTTGTGCTCCCTATTTTTCTTACTTCTGCTTATGGTCTTTCCTTTACACTTGAAGAGTCCATCCCCTTTAATATTTCTTGCAGGGTTGGTTTAGTGATCACGAATTCCTTAACTGTTGTTATTCTGGGGAACTCTTTATCTCTCCTTCTATTTTGAATGACAGCCTTGCTGGATAGAGTGTTCTTGGCTGCAGGTTTTTTCCTTTCAGCATTTTGAATATATCATTCCACTGTCTTCTGGCCTGCAAAGTTTCCGCTGAAAATCACCTGATAGCCTTATGGGGTTTTCTTTGTATGTGATTTTTTTTTTCTCTTGCTGTGTGTGTGTGTGTTTTAAGAATTTATTTATTTATTTATTTTATATATAGAGAGGGAGCATGAGCACAAATGGGGGGAGGAGCAGAGGGAGAGGGAGGGGGAAAGAACCTCAAGCAGCCTCCATGCTGAGTGCAGTGCCCAATGCGGGGCTCAGTCCCATAACCCTGAGATCATAACCTGAGCCAAAACCAAGAGTTGGACACTTAACCAACTGAGCCACACAGATGCCCCTCTTGCTGTTTTAAAAATTCTGTCTTTATCACTACTTTTTTCCATTAATATGTGTCTTGCTGTGTAACTCCTTGGGTTGATTTTGTTGGGGCTTCTCTGTGCTTCCTGTATCTGAATTTCTGTTTTCTTCCCCAGATTCAGGATATTTTCAGCTATTATTAGTCCTTCAAATAATTTTTCTGCCTCCTTTTTACTCTCTTCTCCTTCTGGGGTCCTTATAATGTGAATGTCATTATACTTGATGGTATCATTGAGTTCCCTAAGTCTATTTCCATTTTTTATTATTATTTTTTTCCTTCTCCTGTTCTGCTTGATTGCTTTCCATTACTCTGTCCTCCTGGTTCCTGATCTATTCTTCTGTTCCTCCAATTTCCTCTATATTCCATCTAGCATATTTTAAATTTCAGTTGAGTTCTTCATGTCTCATTGGTTCTTTTTTATGTTTTCTGTCTCTTTATTGAAGGTCTCACTGGTGTCCTGCTTTATGTATTTGGAGTGTTCTTCTTTGTCAAGTCCAGTGAGTATCTTTAGGACCATTACTTTATTTATTTATTTATTTATTTATTAAAAAGATTTTATTTATTTATTTGACACAGAGAGACAGCCAGCGAGAGAGGGAACACAAGCAGGGGGAGTGGGAGAGGAAGAAGCAGGCTCATAGCAGAGGAGCCTGATGTGGGGCTCAATCCCAGAACACTGGAATCATGCCCTGAGCCGAAGGCAGATGCTTAACGACCGCGCCACCCAGGCGCCCCAGGACCATTACTTTAAATTCTGTATTAGGCATGTTATTTATCTCCCTTTTGTTTAGCTCTCATTGTGATTTTGTCCTCTTCTTTCATTTGGGACATATTCCTCTGTCTCCTCATTTTATCTGACTCTCTGTGTCTGTTTCTCTATGTTAGGAATGTCAGCTGTATGTCCTGTTCTTGATAGTAGTGACCTTTTGAAGAGGAGGTTCAGTAGTGCCCTACAGTGCAATATCCTGTTTACCAGAACCTGTCATTTCAGAGGTGTCTTCTGTATGTGTTGCATGCATCCTACCGTTGTGGCTAAATAGCATTTTCCTTCAGTCCAGTCATCTGCAATGGCTCACTTTGCCTGTTGTACGTAGGATTTGGTCCCTGTATTGTTAGTGGGCCAGTCTGGGGCCACTTTGGGCTTGAATTGAGTCAGACCAGGTGTTTGCCGTGTAGTTGCACTGAACTGCAGGGCGCTTTCCCTATGTTGTTCTCTGATTAGCTTTTGTTGTTGGGTGGGGCCTGCAGTTAGACCAGATATCTGCCCCCAGCAACTTCTTGGGTAGCAGTTAGACTGGTGTGTGTCATTATCTTCCCCTGTTGCTCTGACAGGAGTCATTTTGGAGTGGTTCTGGCCCCTATAGGGGCTGCTTGGACACTACCAAGCATATGGCACCAGTTTGAATGGGCTCTGGCCAAGGGTGTATTGGACAGGGCAGGTGCGCAGGAGAACATGGGGATGGGGCACGAAGTGTTAGCAAGTTATACACTGAGTGTTGGTGTTCTGATGGTTCTCACAGGTATCTGTGTGTCTAGGCTCAGGAGCGAGGGAGGGAACTGGAACCTTCCAGTTCTTTTGTTCCTGGAGAAGTCTCCCAAAGATTCTTGCCCCTCCAGCACATCTCTGAGATTAGTAAACAAACCTCCCTCTCATATACTGTACCCAAACTATTTTCAAACTGCTGCTTCTCTGCTGTATCTCTGAGGGGCTGTTTGTTGTGCTGTCTCCTTAAGGGTGTGAATTCAGTTTTGTCTCACCCTCCTAGCTCTCCTAAGAGCTGAGAATGCTGATTTTTAAAGTTCCAGGTGTTAAGTTCAGCTGATTGAAATAACTCATGAAATTATGCCCCTCTTGTTTTCAAAGCCATATGTTATGGGGATTTGTTTTCCCCATGTGGCATCCCTGGTGTAAGAGTATGTTTCTCTCCTCTCTCTGCCCTGAGGTATCCATCCCTTCCTCGGATAGTCCTTTGGATTTGTGTAGCTCCTGAACATGTCTCAAGCCCTCCCTGCCTTGTTCAGTGTGGCCTCTTCTCTACCTTTAGCTGTGCAGAATCTGTTCTGCCAGTCTTCAGGTTGTTTTCTGGGTTATTTACACTTATGTGGGTGTTATCTAGTTGTATCCATGGGATGAGGTGAGCTTAGGGTCCTTCTGTTCCCCATCTTCCCTAGAAGTCCTTGCTTCCATCGCTGTTTGAGCACTTCCTTCATTTTTGGTACCATGTGATATTCCTAGAACATCTTATCTTTTCACTACTTCGATTCCACAATAAGCTGTCTCTCCAAGGAGCCCTGGTTTCTTGTATTGGAGAGTGGATTTAGAAACCAAGATCTGCCTGCTAGGTGTACTCATTGCTACCAGGGTGTTATTGCTTCTTAGCCCTCTGAGAGAACAGAAATATTTTCTAGTACATTCATGAGGACACATACACAGGTATACACTCATCTATGTCAATAGTTATCTGTCTGTTTATATGCTAAGGACCATGAGTTTATACTGACTTGTCTGATTCAAATCCAATATCACAGTGTTAGTTTTCTTCTTCTTCCTGATTTATAACTCCTTTCTCCAACAGTGGAAAACTTGCTTGTCATTATACTTGTGTTTACTAATTTGCTCAAATATTTGAAATTACTAACACCTCTTGGATAGAAAATGTTCTGAGTAGAATACAGTATTGTGCACCTTTCTTTTTGTTTTTTCAGCCTTATGGCATTTAGTCACACTACTGTTTTCCAAATTTACTTAGGTCGGTTCTTTCCTTTTTTCAGTGTGTGTTTGTGATAGAGTTAAGCTTATTTGGTACTGCTTGAATTCCAGTTTGGGTTCCCATCCCACCATCCCCACCACTGTCATGGTTGATTTTAGTTATTTATCAATTTTTTGAGTAAGTGAAACATTATCCTAGTTCTAAAAGTCAAAACTATACAAAAAGATATATACAGAGAGGTGTTGCTCCCCCCATCTGTTCTCCCCATTTCCATTCACCCATCCTTTCTCCATGCCCACCCACCCCCTGTAGGTAGCCAGTCACATTAATTTCTGCTCATCTAACTTATGTTTCTTTTGCATCCAAGAACAAATACGTGAATATATTCTTAATCCCCTTCTCTCAGACATGAAGGATAACATACTATAGGTATTACTTTACACTTTGCCTTTTCACTGACCAGTAGTATATCCTGGAAGTATCAATGCATAGGGTCTGTCTTCATTCCATATTCTTTATTTTTTCCACTAGAATGTAACTTACAGATTGTAGGTATACCAGCCTTATGGCTTTTCCTATGCATACACCTGTGTAAACACCCCTGAGATGACGTTATGGAATATTTCCAGCACCCTGGAACATTCCTTCATGCCGTTTTCTCAGTCATATCCTTGAAATCAGGGTTATTGTTCTGATTTCTATTACCATTGGTTAGTGTTACCTGTTCTTGAACCACATAAACAGAATCATACAGCACATACTGTTTTTCTTCTGGTCTTATCCACATTCATTTAACATCATAAAGCTCCAGCAAGGAAGGCCTTGGATCTGAAAGCTTCATCCTCTTCCATTATCCTGCGGCAGGATTGATGTAGGAAGACAGCCTGCAGGTGTTAGAGCATTCTGCTCTTTGCTTTGCAAGAGATTACATCTTGTTAAAAAAAAATAGATATTCTATAAAAGATTTTTAAAACTGGAACTGACTCCAGCAGTCTCTGGGTCTTTACATTGAAACCAACTTGAGGGAAAATTCTGCCAAGCAACTTGAACACAAGTTACAGCCAATTGGTTTGAAATAAATATTCATACACTTGATCTCTGTTTCTATAAATAACTTTGAGTTGGAATGTACATAATTCTACTGAAATGTATGTTCCATGAGGCAGGGATGATGCCCACTTTCTTCATCATCATATACAGATCTTCCTCAATTTACAATGGGGTTATGTCCTGATAAACCCATTTTAAGTTGAAAATATTCTAAGTTGAAAATGCATCTAATATGCCTTACCTACTGAACATCATAGCTTAGGCTAGCCTACCTTAAACATGCTCAGAAGATTTATATTTGGCTACAGTTGGACAAAGTTATCTAACACAAAGCCTATTTTATAATAAAATGTTGACTATTTCATGTAATTTTTGAATACTGTCCAGAAAGTAAAAAACAAAATGGCCGTATAGAGACAGAATGTATGTCAATGTGTTGGTTGTTTACCCTCGTGATCTCATGGTTGACTGGAGCTATAACTCGCTGCCACCACCCAGCATCATGAGAGAGGATCGTATCACATATTGCTAGCCTGGGGAAAGATCCAAATTCAAAGTTCCAGGTATGGTTTCTACAGAATGTGGATCTCTTTTGCAGTATCGTGAAGTAGAAAAATTGTTGTGTGAAACCATCATAAGTTGGAGACTGTCTGTAATCACCTAGTATATGAATGACTGAATAGTTGAATTCCAGAACAATTGCTAAAAAAAAAAAATCAGACAACAGTTACAACCATTTATTCGCTATTTGTTAATTCTCTGGGCATTTATTATTATCACATAATGCATTGAGAATTGGGCTGGGTCTAGCCCGATTTTAGCATTGCACGCACATATATGAATACACAAGCATGCATGCATATATATGAATGTACACTCATCCTGACATACTTTAAGCTTACCATCTGCTTTCATAGGGCTATGTGATTCCTGCCCTTAGATGTTGTATGATGCCAGTGAATTGGCTTGGCTTCCCTCCTTCCCTTCTTTTTTTCCTTCTCCTTCTGTTGACTCAACCAACTCTGAATTGACTAACCACTCAGTGGGCTTCAGACTCCACCACAGGTGATGATTAGTGCTGAGAAAATTCAGGCAAAGGGTTATTTGGTTTCTACAAATGGACTGAAGCTATTTTATTCATCCTTTTGCTCTAAGTGGCGTTTTCTTTTCTTTTTTTTTTTAAAAGATTTTATTTATTTATTTGACAGAGAGAGAGAGAGAGACAGCCAGTGAGAGAGGGAACACAAGCAGCGGGGGAGTGGGAGAGGAAGAAGCAGGCTTCCTGCCGAGCAGGGAGCCCTATGTGGGGCTTGATCCCAGGTCCCTGGGATCACTCCTGGAGCCAAAGGCAGACGCTTAATGACTGAGCCATCCAGGCGCCCCTCTAAGTGGGGTTTTCAAGTAGTATAAGTGATGCTTTGCCTTTAGGAGCAGAAAGAAGACCTGGGGTAGATAGCTCTAGATTGAATGTTATCTAAACAACATGCTAAACGGCACATTTTGGGAGTGAACACAAGGCTAACTCTTTCTTGCAATCTCAGCACACAGGAAGAGAAACCCTTCAATGTTTTGGCGTGGTAGAGTGGGTAATATGATGAGAAAAACACATTTCTATCTCTATTTTGTCCACGTTATTCTAGTGAACACTTCCACTGAACACATGACTGCAGGGTACATATCCCTACCTAATCATAGACAGTTAGATTTTTTATTCTACACCCCGCTGAGCATAAACAAACCTAGCCAAGACTCTGCTTTCTATTTTAAACTCCTCATTCTGATAACTGGAATTACCTGCTGAAGGAAATTCCATAGCTCAGTGGTGATAATCTCCTACAGGCAATTTCAACTAATTAGGGGAGAAATGTCCTAATTTACAAGGGAAAAGACAGTTGTCTTGAGAATAATTAATTTCCACTATGAAAAATGCATGTATTAGTATGGTTACCTTCAAGAATTAATTACCTTTGTCTTTGACTATTTGTCTTTTCTGGGATGTTGCTTGCTTCAAAATGTAATTAAAATATTTAGCACATAACAAATCAAAAATCATTCTCTGCTGCTTTAATGCCAGCATGCAAGAAAGGAAATATTGGTTTGTAAACAAACTGCAATATCTTATTTTAATTTCTTTGGACAAAGACATTGGACATATATTGTGAGATAATATCTATTTTTATGCTTAGTTTTCTGGTGAATTTGAGATTGAACTTCCTTATACTGATGCTGAGGGTGGCTATAGAGAAAATAATATTTTTTTCTCCTCATGTGGCTGCGTTAGTGTTATGATTTGTGGGTGCCGAGGGAGCTTTGGGTGATGTTTATCTCTTTTGGTGGCTCCACAGTTGTCTCCAAGTACTTGTATCTTGGAGATGCAGTAGAATGTGTTATAGATAACCACCCTGTGAGTTGGCAAGGTGGAAACCATGGATTCTAGCAAGTTTTCTGTTTCCGTGTGCTCTTCTGTAACCTTGTTGTTCCTCATCAGGAGGTGGCATCTATTTCCTCTCCCCTGAACCCAAGTAGGGCTTTATGACCACCTCAAAAAAATAGACTGTGGTGGAAATGATGGCGTGTGACTTTCTAGGCTAGGCCGTACAACCGAGCATGCCTTCCACCTCTGTTTCTGAGCAGTCACTCTTAGAACTCAGCCAGCACATTGTGAGGAAGCCCATGCCACATGAAGAGACCATGGGTAAGTGGTGCAACCAAGAGTGCTAGCTGAGATCTTTGTCAATAGTCAGCACGCACCTGCAAACAAATGAGTAAGATTTCAGAGGATTGCAGCCCCCAGCCCTTGAGGTGCCCCAGTGAAGACCAGGAGGAACAGAAATGAGTTGTTTCCACCAACCCCTGTTCAGACTGCAAATTGTGAACAAATTTGGGATGGTTTGTTATGCTACCAAAGTAACTGGAACACAAGATAAGACTTATTTAGTGAAAAGAGTGCTTTTGAGGAAAAATCATTTATCACATTCAATTAATGTTTTTGGAAGAAAGTGTTTTGTGGAATAAGGTCAGTTAGATTGTCCATAACAGAGTAAGTTTAAGTGACTGTCAACGCACGTGCACACACACACGTACACACGCACACATGCATGCACATACATGAATACACACTCATTCTAATAATATACTTCCACCTTACCATCTGCCTTCTGCTATGTAATGCAGTGCTGTCTAACCTTCTTAGATTATTCATAGGTCTGTTCTACACCAACTGGATCATAGGGAAATCTTTATTTCTCTCTTATTCCTCACACACATTTTTCCTCAAAGGCATAAAGAATATTTATAATTTTTCCCCTTGCCGCAGTTTCAAGGTCTGCCGGTGCCAGTCTTCAGAGGCTGACAGGCCTGCTCACCCTTCTTCTGGGGACTATAAAATGCTATCTATGTGACTTGAATTGTCATGAATCCAAAGAATGAGGAGATGAGCCTTGAATGGAAATATGTTCAGCTATAGCTCCTGTCCCGCCATCACTGGAGATGGCACTATAGCAACTCTGTGATTTCAAAAATAAAACACATGTCAACCCGTTGCACCCTCACATTCTTTAGAAATCTGTGAAACAAGGAAAATAACAACTTTCCACCCACCTACCTCACAGTTGTGTGGGGGCGGAGTAATGAGTTTGTGCTTGTGAAGTGCTTTGTGATGTGGAGGGGCAAGGCTGCATAGAATGTATTGCTAACAACATCAGATAATTTGGAAATGCTATCAGAATTTACCACCGAAATTGCTGCATCAATCTTGGCATCAATTCAAAAAAGCTCACCTGATGAAAAAGCACTCCTCTCGTCAAGCACTGAAAATTGCCTTTGGAATTGTGTTTAAGCAATTGGCAGTGCAGTTTTCCTTCCTGATGGCTTCCATCATTGGCACTAATGGAAACTCATTTATACCATTGTCAGTGGCTCTTCTCACTGACAGGAATGTATGTCGCTCTGGGGATCACCCTGTGGCTTTCAGCAGGATGTTAGCTCTGCCAATTTGAATACGAACCCTTCCATTTCGTTGTCAAATATAGCCAAGGCATTTTTCACAGCATTGAGAATGATTTTTTTTTTTTTCCAGGTGTTGATTGTTCTTTGGAATTAACAACATGGTTTCTTTTTATTTCATGAGCCTATGCCGACTGCCGGGATTCTGTAGGTATTAGGACTGGTGGTCATCTTATATATAAAACTTCCAGAAAAGGGAGCCAGAAACTCCGTGGGGTATGAAGAAGCCATTTGCCACAAGGCAGGTTTTCAGAAACCAACGATGTTAAGATTCTCTTGCATAGAAGACTACATTTTCTCTCTCAGCATACCACACCAGGGCCTTCTGTGGATGAGTGCCAACATAACATCCAGACAGAAAGCAAAAATTTCAGTTGGTCCTTGAAATACTTGGACTTATACTGGGGGATGACAAGCTGAGCTTTTCACATCTCACAGAAGCCTTGGCACATGTGGCTGTAGTTCAACTCACTGAAACAGAGAGTGAAGGGGAGTGAGTGTAAATTTGGCTAACACATTCTTCCTTATGTGTGTGTCCTTTATTTTTTGTTTCTGCTTTTAGTGCTTTCTGAGAGCAGGTGGCCCACATGCTTTTGCAAGTTTGGAAAATGCAAGTGTCTTCTGGGGTCAGGCAGTAATTCATGTTTGAAGTAGCTCTGGGTGTAAGGAAATTGGGAGCACGCAGGCCCGTTGGGAATACCTAAGTGTGAGAACTATATATTTGCTCGTAGTTTAGAAAACACTGCATTGGCCAGGCCAAGCAGGACCAGCTACATAACTTGCACGGTCCAGTGCACAATGAAAATGTGGAGCCCTTTTTTTGAGGATTGAAAGATAGCAACAGCAGAGCATTAAACCAAGTGTGGAGTCCTTCTGTGCATAGTTTGGCCTTTTCTAAAATGTCATGCAATTGGAAGGACATAGTGTGAGGCTTTTGCATCTGGCTTCTTTTACTTTGCATAATGCTCTTGAGTTTCATCCATATTTTTGCATATGTCACTAGTTCTTTCATTTTTATACCTGAAAAGCATTCAGTTTTATAGATGTGTGTCACCATTTGTTTATCTACCTGTTGAATAATATTTGGTTTGTTTCCGGTTTTTAGCGATGGTAAATAAAGCCACTATAATAATTCCCGTTCAAGTCTTTGTGTGGACATACATTTTCACTTCCTTTAAATAACTGGCAGTACAATTGCTAAGTGTGTATTTCACTTTATAAGAGCCATTTTGCATTTCTACCAGCAACGTGTGAGAGTTCCACTTGCTTTGCATTTTCTTAGCACCTGTTATTGTCAGTCTCTTTAACTTTAGCAATCCCAGTAAGTATGTAAGAGTTTTTGATTTGGATTGCCCTGATGAGTGATGACTTTGAGTGTCTTTTCGTATTCATAGTGGTTGTTTATATCTTCTCTTTTGAGATATCTATTCCAATATTTTGCCCACTAAAAAATGGGATTGTCTTCCCATTACCGAGTATAAGAGTTACCTATATATTCTGGATATAAGTCAGATATGTTATGCAAAAAATTTCCTAGTCTAAGATTTCCTTTTCATTTTCCTAACTGTGTCTTTCATTTTTTCTTTTCTTTTGTTTTGTTTTCTTTTGTTTTATTTTTTGAGAGAGAGAGCAAGCATGAGTGGAGCAGCAGAGGGAGAAGGAGAGAGAGAGAGAGAATCTTAAGCAGGCCCCATGCCCAATGCCAAGCCCAATGTGGGGCTTGATATCACAACCCTGAGATCATTACCTGAGCCGAAACCGAGAGTCAGACATTTAACCAATTGAGCCTCTCAGGCGCCCCTTACCTGTGTTTTTCAAAGAGTAAAAAATTTTAATCTTGACACCATCAATTTTATAAAATTTTAGGAAATAATTATGCCTTTCAATATCTTTAGAAATCCCGACCGTATTCAGTTTCCCAAAGATTTTTCTTCTCTGTTCTAGAAATTTAATAGTTTTAGCTCTTTCATATACAGTGCATTTTGTGTTAACTTGTGAGTTTGGTGTGGTCAGATACAAGATTTTTTTTCTTCTTCATAGAAGTATGCAGTTGCATTATTTGTTTGCAACATTTGATATTTCATTTTGAAAATTTCTAAGTGAGCTCTATGTTGATTTGATGCCTGTGCAATAATATTATGCTTTCTGTACATTTCTGATGATCTCTCCTCTGTTTGAATCGTTTGAGAAATGAGTCTAGAGTAGACCTCATGATTGCCCAAATGGTCACCACGAAGAGCCCCAATTCACCAGTGTCATGGACAAAGGAGAGCTAAATATTTTTTTTTTCCCAAATGCATGATGAAAGATTCACTTACACAATGTATTGTTTTTCCTTATTTCCTCTTGCTTAGAAGGCATTTTGCCAGTCAACCCTAGGTGCAATAACAACCCGCTAGCTGATCAGTGTCTTCTTCCTGGGAACTCCGTTTCCCAGCCTTCCTTGCAGTTGGCTGTGATCACATGACTGAGTTCCAGTCATTGAAATGTATAAGTAGAAGTCATGTATACGTGGGACTGACCCATGGAGACCTCCTGTGACCTTGCCTGCTTGGTTGGATCTAGATAGCATAGTCAGAAGCCATGTGCTGACGATGGCCAAGCCATAGATGGTGGGTGGCCCAAGTCACCTGGACAAGAGCTCTAGGACAATTCATTAATGACATATAAACCATCATGGAAACCAAGAGTAACTCTTTCTGTCCCAGGATAAGCCAGCACGGGGGCTGACAACATTGTAGTTAAAGATGAACAAAGAAATTATAGGTCAGGTTGTAACCACAGTTCCAAAACCTTCCACTGATGGGCAGTGTAAAGTGTTTATGAGGAAGGATGCTGCAAAACCTTGACCTTTAATGGAAGATTCTGTCATTTTCTCATTTGAAATGAAGAGTAGGTAATAACAGGAATAGTGTAGGCTCACTGTGGTTTTATTGCTGTTGCCAGTTTTATTCAGGTACATGAAAAACTAGTCTCCCTCCCATCTATAATTAGGGATATTAGGAATCTGCCACTTCAACTCAGCCTTCTTTCGTCTTTCAAATGAGCTAGCTTTCCTAAAATATTTGAGTATTTTCTCTTTGGGAAAAAAACAATTTTCTCCCTTGCTCTCTCTCTCTTTGATCTTGTGAAATAATTCTCCCAAACCTACATGAAAGAGAAATATTTGTGGTAGAAGGATCTCATGTTCACTTCAGAGACAACCCTTGCCCCTGCATTTCTTTACCTTTCTCGGTAAGAATTTAAATGCCTTGGCAAACACTGTGTTCCCATCTGATGAAGATCACTCAGTTTTCCGCCAGTGATAAATCATTTCCAATGAGCGTAATCACCCTTCGGGGATTTTTTTCACACCATTTCACATTTTTTATTGGATTCCTTACATCACTACAGAAATATAAGAATAAAATCTTCCAGATTTGTCTAAACTGTGCAGACAAACAGAGTCCCGTGCTCATAGCGTCAGCAGGCTGTTATGGAGCAGGGTGATTTCTAATGAGGCAAAACCAAGCTATATCAAACGCACTTTCCTATTGCAGAGAAGGACAAAATTCCCCAGGGCTTTCCCCCACTTGTCTGTCAGTGATATGTGTACCTGAACTCTTATAGAAATTCAATTAATTTCACTGGATTTGGGGCAATAATACATCTCAAAGTGAGCCGCATAAAAGCGCATGGAGATAAATAACATCAAGGATC
Source organism: Ailuropoda melanoleuca (assembly GCF_002007445.2). Classification (NCBI taxonomy): domain Eukaryota; kingdom Metazoa; phylum Chordata; class Mammalia; order Carnivora; family Ursidae; genus Ailuropoda; species Ailuropoda melanoleuca. The sequence continues at coordinate 6,743,252 of NC_048238.1, read as the reverse complement.
ATCATTAAACATTTACCGAGTTCCCACAGGGCCTCGCACGCTGTCCTGAGTTTATGATGTCTCCTCTCCTCAGGGGCAGAATAACCACTTATTTTACCTCCTGGAACACAGTATCATACTTTCCTAACAATCTTGGGAGGCATCGCAGACTTCTCAGTGTGGGAAGCCTAGTGCCTATGGCCCGTGAAAATGTTTTAATTTCTTTTAAAACTAGCAGAAAAGGCATGACAGTAATACAGCATAGATTAGATTGCTCTCTTTATAAAGGATCATAACAATATAAAAATCAATATATTTAAATTAATACACACATGTAAATTTATATAACACATAAATTGATATGAATAATTCATAGGCCAAATATGAATAAATATGAGAATTTGTATGTAAATTTATAATTTATACTAATATAATTTTTATATTTCCAATAACTATTATATTACAGTAAGAATTACAAATATATATTTATAATATAGATATTACATGCATAATATATGATATTTACATAACAAATGTGATATATACATAATGTGATTTATATAAATACATAATTTTTATTATATAATTGTATAAAGAATGATCTAAAGTAAATGTATATTTATCATTAGTTTATATATATTTATATATAATTAAAAAATATATAAAATGCCACAACAAAGTTCCAAACCTTCCACTTCTGCTGAAAGAAGCATCTGGAAAGAAAATGCTCATTCAGGGGTTCTCTCCAGAATCTAAGAGGGAAGGTAAGTTACCTGGTGACTAGGGAAGGCTCAGGTATGAGTCAGAGGTGTTATGGGGCAGGGACGTGCAGGATCTAGGAGCTGGAAGGCACTGGAAGCTGGCAGGGAGAGAATCGTGTGGCCTGGGCTTCCAGCCTGCTTATTGTCAGTTTGGGGAATGTGGTGCTGTGGCTCCCTGCCCCTGGGTTGTTCCACGTCCTTCAGAGGGACAGGGCTGGTGGCTATCAGACACACTGAGATTCCTTCCTTTACTGTGAACACAGAGGCAAATCCAGCCACCATCTGCCGAGTCAGCACTTTCTAGTCCCCCCCCCCCCCCCCCCCCCCCCCCCCCTCGGNCTGGGATATGGAAAGTTCCAGAAACCAATTCAGCAGGTCTGTGCCCTTTCCTACTGGGGACAGGACTGTGTTTACACCCAGTGTTGGCAAGGAAGACTGTCAGCACAATTCTCTACTAGAGATGTTTGCCTTTTTTTTGTGTGTGAAGTTTTAATATACCTCTCTTCGTACCTGAAAGGGTAAGTAGACAAAATATCAGAAACAGAGAACATTTAAACATGTTTAGCACACTTGTCTCAACTGACATATATTAAACACTATAGCTCAAACTGCAAAATGTACAGTTATTTTCAAAGTGCACATAGAAAATTTACCAAAATCAACCATATACTGACTCATAAGGTACCAACAAATTTAAGGGATGAAAATGTTACATAGTATCTTATTTGACTACAGTTCAGGTATGTTAGAAATCCACAACAAACAGGCACTAGAAAATTCCCACACATTAGGAATTAAGCAGAATACTTCTAAACAGTCCATAAGTCAAAGAAAAAGTTATAATGGAAATTGGAAAATAATTTGAATGGCAGTGAAAATGGGGCATATCAAAATATATGTGATTGGGTAAGGAACATGGATTGAACATTGTGTTTGCTGTGACATGCACGTGTGAGAAGAGGTCAAGTGCCGGAAGTCAAGGATCTAAACATCTTCTCCGGAAGTTCACACAACAAATTAACTCAAAGGGAAGAAAATAAAGAACAGAAAGTAATAAAGTGGAAAACAAGTGTAGAACAGAAAAATCCAGAAAGCCAAAGTTCAAAAGCAAAGCTTGCTCTTTGAAAGCACTCCTAAGATTTATAGATCCCTGGAAAGACTGATCACGAAAAGAAAAGGAGACATCAGAAACCAAGTTCAGGAATGGAAAAGAGGATAGAACGACACCTGTGCTGGGCATTAAAAAGAAAATCATCTTTTTCATGTGTCTGTTAGCCATTTGTATGTCATCATTGGAAAAGTGTCTGTTCATATCTTCTGCCCATTTTATGATTTGTTTATTTCTCGCGTATTGAGTTTGAGAAAATCATTAGCCATCAGGGAAATTCAAATCAAAACCACACTGAGATACCACCTTATGCCAGTTAGAATGGCAAAAATAGACAAGGCAAGAAACAACAATTGCTGGAGAGGATGTGGAGAAGGGGGATCCTTCCTACGTTGTTGCAAGTTGGTACAGCCACTCTGGAAAACAGTGTGGAGGTCCCTTAAAAAGTTAAAAATTGAGCCTACCCTATGACCCAGCCATTGCACTACTGGGTATTTACCCCAAAGATACAGACGTAGTGAGGAGAAGGGCCATATGCACCCCAATGTTCATAGCAGCATTGTCCACAATAGCCAAATTGTGGAAAGAACTGAGATATGCCCTTCAACAGATGACTGGATTAAGAAGTTGTGGTCCATATATACAATGGAATATTACTCAGCTATCAGAAAGAACGCGTTCTCAACATTTGCTGCAACATGGACGGCACTGGAGGAGATAATGCTAAGTGAAATAAGTCAAGCAGAGAAAGACAATTATCATATGGTTTCTCCCATCTATGGAACATAAGAACTAGGAAGATCAGTAGGGGAAGAAGGGGGGGTAATCAGAAGGGGGAATGAAACATGAGAGACTCTGGACTATGAGAAACGAACTGAGGGCCTCAGAGGGGAGGGGGTAGGGGGTTGGGATAGACCGGTGATGGGTAGTAAGGAGGGCACGTATTGCATGGTGCACTGGGTGTTATACGCAACTAATGAATCATCGAACTTTACATCAGAAACCAGGGATGTACTGTATGGTGACTAACATAATATAATAAAAAAATTAAAATAAAAAAATCATCTTTTGCCAATGTACGTCAATATTTAGATGGAAAGGATGAATTTCTGAGAAAACACAGAAATAGGAAATTGGAATTTTACTATGTTTTAAAGAAGTGAAATCCATAACTAAAAACTTTCCCTCAAAGAAAACTCCAGGTCCAGGTAAACGTGCTGGTAAATCTTTCCAAACGTTTAAAGAAGTCAGTCATACCTAAACTCAAGAAGCTTTCCTTTTATGTAGTGAATTATCTCACAAACACACATCCCTTCTGTAGTGGATGAATGAATAGTGACCCCCCCCCCCCAATTCATGTCCACCTGGAACCTCAGAACATGACTTTATTTGGAAACAGGCTCTTTGCAAATGTACTTCCGGTATTAGGGTAAAGATACAGACGAAATTATGCAGGATAAGGGTGGGCCTTACAAACCCAGTGAGAGTGTCCTTACGAACAGGTGGGGGAGGACAGGCAGCTGCAGAGGAGAAGGCCATATGAAGTCACCACCCTTTAACAGTTTGACCTGTGAAAAAATGAACAGAGGCTCCTTTTGAATTTTTCCACACCTTCACAGAATGGTCTGCAGAAGTAGACCCCACAACTGGAAGTTATCTCCCAGCGTATGTTTCTAATATAATTCCGGTGAGAAGCTCCTTTTCGGAGGAAAGCAAAGAAGCCCCATATTTTTGAGGTGGCATTTTAGCATCACCACCATCTTCTCCCTCCCACAAAGAAGCCACCAGGCTGGGTTTCTGAGCACCTTCATGGACCATGTCTTGGGATTGCTGTAAGACAATGCTCAGAACTACTCCGTTAGTGTTTGCCTACCAGGAAACAGCCTGGTAATGAGCAGGCCATCCCACCAGCATGTCCCTTGTCACAAGCCCAAGGAGAATGGAGCATTCCGCACAGGACTTTCCCCACGGGCCAAGCTGTGAAGATGACAGTGGAAAAACTCCCTATTGTATTCTCTGCAGATGGCTGGCTTGAGTGCCTTTCTGTCCTCCCGATGCCCCATTCTCCTTCCCTCAGTCTTTCTTATGACATAGTCAGCAAATCTAAAAGGGTTTATTGCATCTGTCAAACAGAAGATACACTGTTTTCAGACCCTAGTAGAGATCTTGTAAATACTCCGTTAACCTAAGGCTTTCTCTAAAAACCAGTGGGCAATTTCTACTTGTTCTGGAACTTTGAGGTGCATTTTATGACACCTGGCCCCATAGTTGTTGATCTCATCTCCAGACACTGAAACCTATAGTCCTTCCCTTCGGCACAGGAATCCCCAAGGGAGCTTGTTAAACATGCATATTCTCTGGCCCCTGCCCAAGATTTACATTCACAAGGCCTGGGATGGCATCCAGGAAGCCACACGCATAACAAGCTCCCCAGGTGATCCTGTGGCAGGTGGTCCCTCCTCCCCTGGGCCATTGACAAACATGCTTGATTATTGGCACTTTGGACACCTTGTCCAGGAGACCTGGGATTGGCCTCTTTAGGTGGAAAGAGGCTAATTCATTTCCATCAGTTTTAAAAATGAAGAAAACGGATTCATTCAGCAGAGAAAAGCAGTAGGGTGATGGGTATCTGTTCATTTGTATTTGACTCACAGCTATATTTCATACCAGGTAGGTGGAACCACTCACTGTGGTCCAGTTCTAGATAATTCAGCGAAGGAACAGAAATTAAAGGTCAGGAAGTGTCCCAGTATTTGTTTCCTGAATGTTCCCCCATTTTCTCCTTGGGCTATCCAAATCCTATTTTTTTTAAACACCCAAACTCGGAATCCACCTTTTTGAAGTCTGCCCTGATATTTTGTGCGGTATTCCTCAAAGTAAGTAAAGAAACAAATAGCATCCCTGGGTCTCTGTCCTGTGACCAGGCACTTCTTCACATATGTCGACATGGTTTGCTTCGGGGTATGGGTTTTGATCTGAAAATCTGTTGAGTGCAGAAAGTGCCTTTCTTCCTTTTTTTTTTTCCACCTGCGCTGGCCTGGACTCAGCTGCATGGTCTGCATGTCAGGGACTGGTTCAGTTTTCTGTTTCACTGCTGTGTTAGAAAACGTATGTTGGTTGTTAACGAAACTACATTGTCTTTCAGAACCTCATTTCAAAGCCTTGCTGTTAAGGTGAACATCTGGGGGGATTCACAGAGCAAACTATCTGGTGGCAGAGAGTGAGGAGGAAATTGAGAAAAAAACCCCAAAGATGCTGTACAGAATGGTGGGTACATGGTGAGGAAACCACTCATTTAAATTTTGGGCAGTGTACATGCTTCAGTTGTCTGGGTACAGAGATCCCTCACTGCTTTGAGAGTCAGAAGGGACAGCAAGCGAACCGGCCAAGCAAACAGAGCCAGAGTACAAGTGAGGGCATGTTGATTGGCCCATTCCCTTGTGGAGAGGGTGCACCTCCCCCCTCTCCATAATGGACAGGCATTGTGAACGTTTCAGGCCTGTCAGCACGTTTAAGCTAGAACCACCCTGGGTGTTCCAGTTCCAGATCATTCCGGGTGAGTGGAAGAAGCACATTCCAGTCATTTCAGCATCTCATTCAGCTGGGATCAACACACCCCAGAGCAACGAGGCCCATGAAGTTGTCTGTGGGCGGTTTTCGAAGAGAACTCCTCCTCAGCGCTCTCGCTTCAGAGGGTGACCTATTAAATGTGCTTGTGGAATGCTGTCGAGTTATTAATACGTTTGTGAAGTTTCTCATACTCTGGAGCAGCACTCCTGCTAGTAAGTCAGGGAGGAAGGAGACCACACTTTATTTGACAAGAAACAGCAAACCTGTGCATGTGGAAAAGGTCTGGAATAAAAGATTTAAAAAGGTCAGTAGTAATTAGGTTTAGATGATGGAGCTGTGGCTTCGTTTTGAGTTTCCTCCAGATTTTCTTTAATAAATAAGACATATTTTAAAGGAAAAACTTTGAAAAATTTACTGTTTTGTGGAAACTCTTTTGAAACTTGTATCACACTTCCCAAATATTTTAACTTTAAATACTGGTGCAGTTGATTATCCTGAATTTAAAGATAGGTGCTTACTTCCTCTAGGTAATAAGCATGCTATTCTCATCCCCTCGAAAAGACAGAACAAAAGTATCAGTCACGGTGGATGAGCAATCAGGCACTTCTAGTCTCAAATATTTTTTTATTTATTTTTTATTGATTTATTTTTTGAAAAAGATTTTATTCATTTGACAGAGAGAGAGCCAGAGAGCATAAGCAGGGGGAGCGGCAGAGGGAGAGGGAGAAGCAGACTCCCTGCTGAGCAGGGAGCCCAATGCGGGGCTTGATCCCAGGACTGTGAGATCATGACCTGAGCCAAAGGCAGACGTTCACCGACTGAGCCACCCAGGCGCCCTCAAATGTTTTTAAAAATAATACATCCACTGCAAATGGATTAGGAACTGTTTAATATATGTATGTTAAAAAAATTCCAGTTTATAAACAGCACTTTATCAAAGGAGAATTCCGATTTTCTGTTCCTCTATTGGTAGACTTGGCTTCCTCCAGTGAGCCCTACACTAGGTGTGGGCCAGGTGCGGTCTGGGGGGGCAGCTCCTGGCATCTCATTAGCAGTGTAGACACTCAGGTCCCACCCAGACCTGCAGATTCAGAAGCTGCATCTTCGGGGTACCCTGAGGGGATTGGTATGTCCCTGAAACGGGAAACTGCTCTGATGAGCTGTGAACATAGTACAACATCCGTGAGTGAAATCTGGGTTTACATTGAGGAAGTGATTGTTTGTCATGTGTCCAGAATGCCTTTGGTTATTGTGTGTTAGCTACAGTAGTCCCGCCACCTCTCATCCTTTATTTTTAGGTGTCTGTTTTTCGTGACACTGACCTTTATGATAGGGCAGGCCAGTTTTTTTATGTGAGGGGTTCTTAACCAGGTAAAAGGTGTGAGGGACAGAGACAGATGTACCCCCTCCTCCTAGCCCCAGGGGAGGTTTGGCAATGTCTGGAGACATTTTCGGTTGTCATATGTTGGTGGGGTGCGGGGGGGTGTGGTATTGGCATCTACTGGGTAGAGGCCTTGGATACTGCTCCACATTGTACAGTGTGTGGGACAAGTCTCCTTCCTCTGCACATGTTTTCTGTAAGTCCCTCCATACAATCTTGTTTGTACTATTTCTCTGCACTGTCTCCAGTCACAAGTCTGCTGACTCCACCACTGTCCAAATGATCAGATTCCTTTGTTCACATACTAACCACTCGAAACCTGCTGTTTTGCATTAATTTACCCCTCCTACCTTTATACCATAGAGACGTGCCCCTCATGTCCCATCATATCAGAGGTCCATGATGTCCTCATTGCACTATCATTACTGATGTTGCCCTGTTCACTTGCTAAGGACAGTACTTGCCAGCCTTCTGCACTGTGCAGTTCCAGTGTCTTCCCTTCCAGACTCTGTGCTTTGTATTTGAGTCACCGTGCCCAGTGTGACCATTAATTTTCAATGCCTTTTTTGGCCCCAAGGTCAGCCTGGCTTAGCACCTATAAATTACAGTCTGGGTTCACAGTCCTTGAAGCTCATAGCCAACACTTAAAAAAAAAAATTATTTATTAAAGATTTTATTTATTTGAGAGAGAGCAAAACAGCACAAGCTGAGCAGAGGGGAAGGGAGAAAGGAGGCAGACTTACAGCTGGGCAGGGAGCCTGACACAGGGCTCAATCCCAGGACTCTGGGATCATGACCTGAGCTGAAGGCAGATGCTTAACTGACTGAGCCACCCACGCAACCCCAAAAGATTTATTTACTTATTTTAGAGAGAGAGAGTGAGTGTGGGGGAGGGGAAGAGGGAGAAACTCTCAAGTGGACTTTGCGCTGAGCTCAGGGCCCGATTTGGGGCTTGATCCCAGGATCCCGAGATCATGACCTCAGCCAAAATCAAGAATCGGGGGCTCAACCGACAGAGCCGCTCAAGCGCCCCTCATAGCCACCACTTTAGGAAACAATTCATAAAAGAAAAGAGGCATTTGAGATAGTAAAGGAGTTTTCTTTAATAAGTATGGATATTATTGAGATTTGCTTTGGGTTGGAGTCAAATTCTTTTTTTTTTTTTTTTTTTTTTTTAGAGAACAGAGCAGGAAGGCTGGGAAGAGCAGAGGGAGAGGGAGAGAGAGAGAGAGAATCTTAAGCAGGCTCAGTGTGGAGCCCAAGTTGGGGCTCGATCTTACAACCCCAAGACCACAACCTGAGCCACAATCAAGAGTTGGATGCTTAACCAACTGAGCCACCCAGGGGCCTCTGGAGTTAAATTCCTCTGTGTGTTAAGTTATGACACAGTAGAGGAACATGTGGATAAATGTTTGTTGTCTGCCTGTGTGTAGCATTCGAGGCAATTCTCTGCATCATTTAATCCACACTATAAGGTATTGCTCCCATTTTGCACATAAGAAAACTGAGGCCTGCAGAAATTAAGCAATTTCTTGTTCACACCCGTGAACAATTGAAGTGGGCTTTATAAATAGATCGCTCAGCTCCAAAAGCCCTGTTTCCCTCTGTTATGCAAACTTCCTGGGGAAAAGGAAGGTAAATAGAATAGGATGTTTTAAAAGTCTTTTATTCTCCTCAAATGCGTTTAACATCTCGGGTAATAATTGGCATTCCAGGCAAACCAGCTTTCACATGACTCCTCCATTCTTGCCCTCCAGCCTTTCCACGTGCTAGCTCCCCTGTGTTTGGAATGTGGTTTAACATTTTTTTTTTTTAACAGAACAGATTCTTTCCTGTAAAACACTGCTCAAGATCCCTCCTACATCTAATCTTCTTAGATAAGTTCCACCTGACACCAAACCTGGTCCCGTCTCTACCACAATGGCCAAAGCTTAATTGGGCCTTTGGGTTAGGCACTCATCCTGTACACAAACACATGCCCACGTCTGTGAGTTGTGTGTGTAGGTGTGTGCGCCCCATGGGTACTTTTAGAGGCTTCCTTTGTGCTGAACACTCAGTTAAGTTTTGGGAGATTGTGGATTAGAAAAGGGTCAGTCTCTACCCTCAGGGAATTCCTAATATCTGGAAGGCAAAAGGGAAAGCACGCAAATAGATGACAAATACTAAAACAGAGGTAAAAAGCAGAGTGCCAAGGCGGGGGTCGGGGGTCGAGGTTGGCTTCTTGGAAGAAGTGAGGTCTGAGGCTATCTGTGAAGGCTGAGAAGGATTTGCCAGCTTGGAGAGGTCTAAAGGCAACATGGAAGGCCAATGTAGAAATAACACGGTGGCAGGCAGAGGTGCAAACTGCAAGAGCTGGAGGAGTAATAATGGTCAGATGGCCTTGGAGACCAAGGGTTGTGTGCGTATGCTGGGGGAGGCTTGCTCAAGAAGAATGGTGGTGACATGGTTGGGCCACGTGGGAGAAGGCTAGGAATTCCATGCAGTATGCAGTTTCATTCTACAGGCAATGGAAGTCTGTTGCTGATTTTTGAGCACTGGGAACCCCATTTTTGAAGATATCCTTGGCAGTGATGTGATGGATACAGTGGGTGGGGAGGAGCTGGGTGTATTTTCATGGTGCCCGTTATGTCCTTTATTTACACTTTTCTTCCATTTATGATGAAGCTCCTGAGGGCTGGGATTCCAATTCCCATGTCCTTTGCTGGCAGCACCTGTCTTCTACCACCTGGAGGTCATGTCCCACTGCCCTGCAGAGAACGATTGCTCCGTACCTCTTTACATCTGACAGTTGTCCCAGGCTGGCACTGCACAGCTTCATGACTCGTGCAGCCAATTTAAAAGTGTTCCACGAAGGAAATGAACCATGCAAAGTGTTACAGAGCAGGTTTGCCGGGTAACTTTTTTGGCTTGTGTGCTGAGAACTACATCGTGATTTCGACCTCCGCTAGCCCCCAAATAATTGTCTTCAGTAGTCCTAGCAAAGGACTAACGGTGCTGATCTCTGGGGTAGGATGCCTTCATACATGCCACACATCGCTCCATCTAGGTACACCAGGAATGGCTGTTGAAACTCCAGTTATTGTATCTGGGAAAAGGCTTTGTCTCAGTCTGACCTTCCAGCACCTACAGGAGAGAGCCAAAAAAAAAAAAACCCTCCCCCTCTACAGACCTGGTTCATTACATCTCTGCAGCACCGAAATCGATGCTATTTTAAGAAGTGAAACTGCACTCGGAAGCAGAGCGAGTGTACCGTTAGCATTTGTAGAAGTTGCCACAGCAACATGAGGTGAAGTGCTTTCCCCACTTCCTAGCCTCCCCTAAAATCTGCTTTCACAAATTGTCCTAGAAAAATACTGAGCTGGGAAATGGTATCTTTTGCTCGCTAAGAATGTCATTCTCTTTGATCAGTGTGAGTGGAGCCCCAAAATGAGATGCAAAGAGCATCACTTTTAGGAAATAATATTGCAGGATGAATAAAAATGATCAACGTGGAGTTCTCAACCAGCCAAACAGGATTCCGAAGCCAAAAATACCCTCCCCCATTCCTTGCTTATGGGGGAAGACATGTAACCAAGGCCTGGCTGGCCCTGGGAATGCATTTCCTAGAGACCATGGTACCCAAGCCAAGAGTCGTTGAGTGCCATGCCTGTTTCTTACTGACTTTGATGCTGATGTGGAAAAACAAGGTAGGAAGACAGATCATTTGTTGCTATGTCCTTGACCAGAGTCTTTGCAGAGCTTCTATATCTCATCAAACAAGACTGTTTCCAGAAAAGGGCAAAACAGGTCAGATAGCATGGTTGGCCGAACAGAAGGCCAGATACCCAAGGAGCAGTCAGTGAGTCACCCTCTTACACTGGGGCACGCTGATGAATGGAAAGTATCAGAATTCTGGTGCTGGAAGCCACTTGAGAGAATCGCAGCTCCATCTCTATTCCAAGAGAGCGGCACTCCGTACTGGCACAGTGTTTGGTGATTTGAGTTGAATGTGGATCCCATCTGACTTCATTGGTCCCATGCAGACAGAGATGCAGTCTATGCAGGAAGGAATTTTTGGGATCCTGGAATCTGAGAACTGGAGAGAACCTTTAAATTTATCTTGACTGAGGGGCGCCTGGGTGGCACAGCGGTTGAGCGTCTGCCTTCGGCTCAGGGCGTGATCCCGGCGTTGTGGGATCGAGCCCCACATCAGGCTCCCCTGCTATGAGCCTGCTTCTTCCTCTCCCGCTCCCCCTGCTGTGTTCCCTCTCTCGCTGGCTGTCTCTATCCCTGTTAAATATATAAATAAAATCTTTAAAAAAAAAATAAATTTATCTTGACTGAGACCTTTGTTCTCTTGATGAGTAAAACAAACCCAAGAGAAGTTGAGCATTTGACTAGATCATCCAACGTATTGCCCACGATGGAAACCTGACTGCTAGCTAGGTTTTGCATTACACCATGTGAAGGAGGTGTTCAGGCCTTCTGCAAACAACGTTTTTGGGTTTGTTGCCTCCAATCTCAGGAAATTCGTATTCTGAAATTCTTCATATGGTGACCCACACTCACTCGTTTTTGTGTCTGCATTGGAGACAAGTAGCGCAAAGTGTCATAAACTGCCCTTTATAACCTTTTTCTTGCCTCCCAAGTGATAGTGAAAGGACCAGTAGTTACTACTGACCTATTACAAACTCACCCCTTCTACAAGGAGTCATAGGCTCCTGGTGTTGCCCGTGGCTGTGAAACTCATTCCACGCTGCCATTCACATCATTCCAAGACGTTTTCTATCTTTCTGGTTTAGGTGTATGGATGCCTTTACAGGTGAGAATATGACTCTTGGAATGACAAAGAGATTGTTCACCTTCCTTTCACACCCTTGGCCTGGTGGACCTGAGCTCATTTGCATGCCTGATTTAGCTTTTACTGCCATCTGCTGGAACCCCCTTATATGCACCTCCGACACACCCCTGCCCTTATTTAGAGTTGACCTTCAATGAGCTGCAGTCCTCCTCCTACCTGGAGGTCAGAAGGTAAGGAGAGATGTGGTTGCATACATCCAGTTGGGCCCCAGCATCCTCACCAAGTTTCCACTTCCCCTCTAGTCCTCAGGGCATCCCTCTTGCAAGCATACATCTCAATGTCTTTTAAAAATGCTCCTCATGTCTTAGACCCTTTCTGACTCCTGAGTTCACTTTGGAGTGGTGATTTTTGTCCTTTGGGCTTTTGATTTTAGACACTAATATTGGAGATGTACAAAGCAATACCAGGGTTTGCCACCACATGGCCAAAGAGAAGACAGTTGGGAAGGGACACCATACTTGTGGTGAAGAGTGTTGCCTTGAGATTTTCCATTGGTATGACGGGAAGAAGGAATTAGTTCTGATGTGCAAATAGAGGCATGATGGTGGCCATATTTGGCAGCCACTTTTTGTGAACAGAACCATAATTTGATAAGTTTAACACTCATGGTGGCTTTTATAGAAAAGGGGCACATGTAAAATTAACTTTCGATTTTTATTTTGGATAAATTAAGAATGTTTGGATCTTTTAAATTACAAAACAGTTAACTGTTCAATGAAGAACATTAAAAAAATAAAGACAAAAGGAGGAAAATGAAAACAAAAATCTTATCACCTTGAGATAATGACTGATAACATTATGCTTGTAATTTTTGAACGTGATATATACATACATTTTATATAATTATAAATTCTACTTAGTTCGTTCATCACTGTTTCCTCAGCATTTTCCTGTGTAATCATATATTCTTCAAAAACATGGTAATTAATGGTGATGTACGCGTCCACTTTAAGGATGTACCATGTTTTAATTAATTACTGTTCTGTCACTTGCCATTTAGGTGATTTCTAATTTTCGTAAATGCATCTTAAGAACTTTAAAAGAACGCTTAATTTGTTAAGTGACTATTTAAGCAAAACTTGGGGATTGTCCTTTTAACTTATGACACAATTCCAATTTCACAGGTCACTGCTAGAGACTGAGAGTTTGACACATATGATCAACATGGGCGTCTGGGATTGGTGGTGTAGTTCTAATTCCAGCAAATATCAGGCTGGAGGGATGGCTTGAGTAGGCTTATAGTGTCCATGAATACTGGCTTATTTGAACACAGCACAGGCAAAGAAGCAAAGTGGGCTATGGTTCTGTGTGCTTGAATCCTTCCAAACAACCCATGTGGATGCAGGCTCTTTCTGATCTTGAAAGACTCTCATCGTCTAAGTCTGTGAATCTCACCGGGGCGGGGGGTGGGGGTTGGGTCAGATGACTTTGCCTCCTCCCTTACCCCCTACCCACAGAGACATTCAGCTATGTCTGGAGATTTTTGGATGTCACAACTGGGGTGGGGGGGTTGCCACTGGCCTCTAGTGGGTAGACACTGGGGATGTTGCTGAAGGCTACAATGTGCAGACAGCAGCCCCCACAGCAAAGAATATCTGCCCCAAATGTCAGTAGTTCAGATCGACTCGTTTGTTGAATGCAAATGTTTCCTGGGAATACTTTCTCCATTCACAGGTCTAAATCTTGGTTTGGTTTTCTTTTCTTTTCTTTTTTTTTTTTTTTAAAGATTTTATTTATTCGACAGAGATAGAGACAGCCAGGGAGAGAGGGAACACAAGCAGGGGGAGTGGGAGAGGAAGAAGCAGGCTCATAGCGGAAGAGCCTGATGTGGGGCTCGATCCCATAACGCCGGGATCACGCCCTGAGCCGAAGGCAGACGCTCAACCGCTGTGCCACCCAGGTGCCCCTGGTTTTCTTTTCTTTACATCATTTCCTTTCTTACAGCATCAGGAAAGTAATGCTTGTTGTGTCGATGTCGTAATTATCATATTATAAGTAGTCCTCGACTTTCATAGATTTGATATTCCTAAACATCATGTATTTTTGCTAATTATACTTTGACATTCTGGAACTGTCTTTTAGATACTGCATTTTGTTTACATCAGCCGAGGAAGGGATGTTTCTAGTTAAAACAGAGAGGTACCCCTTGCCGCTGTTCTTTCCTTTTCAGCACATCGACTCTCTTGGCATAGAAGTGTGTTTCGGTGTGTTTGCTTTCCTGTTTTATTGCATTCTTCTGTTTTTCTCTGTAAATGGAAATGGAAAAGAAAAAAAGGAAAGAGGCATAGGGTTCGTGAACATGATGCATAAACATCAACATTGCAACGAAAATGAGAGTAATTAGGCATGTCAGAAGGAGCAGATCTTTAACCCCAATCAGATGCTCATCAGCCCTAGGCTGCCGGAATATACGGTCAAGTATGAAAGAAAATCAATTTAGTGAACACATACAACATACTGAAAATATGTTGCTGAAGATTGTGTTATAAGGATAAAGTTTAACAGTACATTATAAGTTCACCTCTGAAGAATAGAGGCTGTCTTGTATATGCTGTGTAGGACTGTTGTTCACTTGTTCACTTTTGGCATATTGACCTTTGGTATACATTTCCAGGACTGTGTTGTGTATGAAAATGGAAGTCTTTACCTCCGTCCTTGGCTAGAGACCATCTACAGTATGTGAAGCCAGAAAGAAAGATGAAGAAATACGGTATTTCTGCTTTGATTCCCAAAGGTGATTGCTTTTTAAAAACTTTTTAAAAGGTGTCTGCCTTTATTTCAAATATTAATGTCCATTAAGTGGAACTATCTTTTTCGTCTTCCCAGTGGAAATGAATTGCACGAGGTTCATTTCATAACACACAAAGTACTTCCATCTTCTAGTTACTTGAAGTCTAGACGTTATTTAAACACATGTTTAACCTTGAGAATAAAATTATGAAGAGATCCCAGATTCAAGGGTGTAGCTTCCTGGCCATGGGTACAAATACACATTTGATTATTTTTTTTCCTCTACTCCGTTTTCCTTAGTTTTCATGTTTTTTTTTTTTTTTGAATTAAAAAAAATGTTTCTTTAAAGAGTTTCATTAAAGAGTTGCCTTAAATCCTTTTGGGAATAAGGGTGAGAGTGGGGTAGGGAAGGAGCAGCTGGCTTTGGACTCTTGTAGTGAAGGCTGTGGATTATGGAATCAGGTCAAACTGAGTATTCATTTGGATTTTGTAATTTACCAGCAGTCCATGTGGCCTAGGGCAGACCATTTAATTTTTTTTGTGCATTAAATTTTTTTTAAAGATTTTATTTATTTATTCAACAGAGATAGAGACAGCCAGCGAGAGAGGGAACACAAGCAGGGGGAGTGGGAGAGGAAGAAGCAGGCTCATAGTAGAGGAGTCTGATGTAGGGCTCGATCCCATAACGCCGGGATCATGCCCCGAGCCGAAGGCAGACGCCTAACCGCTGTGCCACCCAGGTGCCCCATTTTTGTGCATTAATTTCTTGACTGAAACATGGAAATCGTGGTAGGCTGTAAGTTGTAGGGTCGTTAGAGGGATCCGTGAGACTGTTCACTGGATGTGCTTTGCGTGCTGCGTGGCTTAATAAATGGGGACTGTCGTGATTGTTGCCCCTCCCCATCCGCCTCTCTGCCTCCCCAGGTAAACTTGTTCTGAGTTGCTGCCTTTCTGCCCAGGACATGCATTCCTTTCCTCTTGTACCTGAAAAAAGGCCTGTGTGAGTGCTTGCTGACTTCTCACAGGTGCCTGGAGATATTCTACCCACTTTGCCTGAGAAAGTTCCTAGAGGCATTCAAAAGAACTTCTCAGGATATTGTCCCTGCTGGCTCTGCCCAGGAGAACACAGTACAGATGCAAAGGGCAGGGCACCGACTGACTCTTCACTCATTTGTGCCGTCTTTGCAGGAAGTGTGGAAATGGCCTCCCGTCGCTGCTTCTCTCGCGTTACGAAGACATCCATCAGTGGCTGATTTGTGGCAGTTTTGATGGTAACAGATTTCACCAAGTATACATATTTGCTCCTTGGAGATTACGATGCTAGTAAATTAGTCATAAGGATTTATATTACATGATAAAAGAGCTCTTTGCTTTCCTCAGTCCTTCACGTTATTCCTTGTGAAACAAAACAGCTTGCCTCCTTAACCTCCCAAGCTCCCAGACACGAATCTACAGTGTGATAATCATGAGCTGCTCACGAGGGGTGTTGGACATGGTGTTTCCTAGGCCTTGTTTCCCTACATGTGTCTTTCTCGTATGTCTTTAGTTTCAGTGGAACAGTAGAGATAATACTGCCTGGACAGTCCAGTTTAAAAGCTAGGCAGATTTTCTTTCCATATTTTGTGCATTCGACTGTGCTCCACAGGCTTTCCCCTGTTCCTCCCCAAAAAGTCAAGCCCATGTTAGAGACGTGTTTTGGTGTTGGGCAGAGCAAGCTACGGCACCCCTGAGATCCAAGACTAGTGTTTTTACTGGAAAAGATGCAGCACCTTTAGGACCAATAGACATAGACAAAGTCATTACAGCTTGTGTTTCTGAGTAGGAATTGCTCAGGATTGAAGGATTCCCACCCCCAGGACTTCAGGGGAACAGGAATTCATTTACATCTTGCCCTCATCTATTCACACTACCTTTAGATTAGACTGTGGACAATTTTTTGCCCTTTAAAAGAATCTATACGTTAAAAAAAGGTAGGAAATCTTCGCTTAATTTTCTCAGTTGATATATTAGAGCGGCAGAAAACTGAGCTGGAGGGTGACAAGTTCTATTTTAAGTGAAACGGGACAGTCCTCCGCAGTGGTAACCCATTCACTCACCTCCACGCCTGCTGCCTCCGCTGGGAGGCTGGACTCGTCGCTTTGCATCGTTGCACGTTGTGAGGGTTTAGTCTTGGCAGTTGATCCCAGCTATATTTTGTAGGGCTGTGTTGAGAAGAAACCAGAAAGTCAGACAAGCTCTGTGGGCAGAGTCCATGGCAGTTAATCAGCCAGCTATGGTCTGGATCAATTTCGAGGGGGTGGAAGGTGTTTTACTCCATTCAGGCTGCTGTAATAGAATACTCTAGACTGTGTGGCTTATAAGCAACAGACACTTATTTCCCACCATTCTGGAGGCTGGAAGTCCAAGATCAAGGTGCCAGCAGATTCTGTGTTTGGAGAGGTCCTACTTCCTGCTTCATAGACAGTTGTCTCCTTGCGGCGTCCTCCCAAAGGCCCAACCTCCTGATACCCTCATATTGTGGATTAAGCTTCAGCATGGGAATTTTGAGGGCATATGCACATTTAGTCTATACTGGGGGAAGAGGGGGTGGTAGTGCAGAGGGGAGGTTGCCAGTTTACCTCTCTGTGTGGCAGTTTTCCCATCTGTACGATGAGAGACACTTGGAACCTCTTTCAGCTATAACATTTTGGTATTCTGGAAGGCTAGAAGGGATCCCAGGAATTCTTTAGGGGAATGTGTGGTCAGGGTCTTCCTCTAGCTCAGTGATTCTCAGGGTGCGTTCTCTTGGAACACCAGTGTACGCAGCAGCTGGGGGACTTGTCAGAAATGCAAGTTCTTGGTCCCCACCCCAGACCTACTCACTCGCACTTCTCAGCAGTCTGTGTTCTGACAAGCCCTCCAGATGGTTCCCTTGCATGCTCAGATTTGAGAATAACTTCTGTAGAGAAGCACTTGTCTAACCTGGCTGTATCTGGAGAGCCTCCAAGAATACTGATACCTCGAGATATTCTCATTCAGTTGGTCTGGTGTGTGGTTTAGACATTGGGAAGTTAAAAAATTTCCCCAGGGGGCGCCTGGGTGGCACAGCGGTTAAGCGTCTGCCTTCGGCTCAGGGCGTGACTGGCGTTTTGGGATCGAGCCCCACATCAGGCTCCTCTGCTATGAGCCTGCTTCTTCCTCTCTCACTCCCCCTGCTTGTGTTCCCTCTCTCGCTGGCTGTCTCTATCTCTGTCGAATAAGTAAATAAAATCTTTAAAAAAAAAAAAAAGAGATTAAAAAAAAAATTTCCCCAGGCAATAGTATATGCAACCAGACCTGGGAAATACTATTGTGGAAAGCTGACCAGGTAAATCAGAATCTTTTTTTTTTTTTTTAAGATTTTATTTGTTTATTTCAGAGAGAGAGACACACACACAAGCCAGGGGGAAGGGCAGTGGGAGAGGGAGAGAGAGAATCTCAAGCCGACTCTGCACTGAGCATGGAGCCCGATGGGCTCCATTCCATGACCTTGAGATCATGACATGAGCTCAAACCAAGTGTTGGATGCTTAACTGACTGAGCCACCCAGGTGCCCCGAAAAATCAGAATCTTAATGCAAGTGTAGGGGACCAAGGCCCAAGACTGACTTAAAAAAAAAATTATTTATTTGAGAGAGTGGTGGGGAGGGGCAGAGGGAGAGAGAGTGTTAAGGAGACTCAGTGTGGAGCTCAGAGCCTGATGTGGGGTTTGATCTCATGATGCTGAGATCACAACGTGAGCCGAAACCAAGAGTCAGAGGCTCAAGGGACTGAGCCACCCAGGCACCCCGACTTTGAATTTTAAGATGTTCCTATCTCAGTGCAGGTCCTTCAAGAAACGGGTACCAAAATAGGCTTGGACATGCAGGATGTTATTGGAGGACACGTCTGTGTTCATTCCCTGGGGTTACGGTAACGAATGACTGCAAACTCGTGGCTTAGACAGCGTAAATTCTTCTCTCTCGGTTCTGAAGAGCAGAGGCCTGGGACCAGATCTCATCAGGTTGTGCCTGCTTCACAGGCTTGAAGGGAAACACGCTTCCTCGCTTCTTCCAGCTGCAGGCTGATCCAGCCGTGGCAGCGTCACCACAGTCCCTGCCTCTGTCTTCTCATGCCTCCTCTGTGTCTCTCCGTGCTTGGTCCCTCTTATAAGGACACCAGTCATCCCAAATCTATGAGGATCTCATCTCAAGATCCTTAATAACAACCTCAAGACCCTGCAAAGACCCCTTTTTTCCAGATAAAGTCACATTCACAGATTCTGGGTGGACATGTCTCTTGGGAGCTGTAGTGCTAGTGACGGGGAAGGAGATAGGGTGCTGCAGAAGGTAGGGAGAGCCTTCAGATGGAGATGCAGGTGTGACTCTTGTGATAAGAGAAAAAAAGAAGGATTGTGTAAGAAGAAATTGTGCCTACTGTCGATCTAAGAAAAGTAGTTTTTTTGGGATTATTTATTTATTAGAGAGAGAGTGAGAGAGAGAGAGAGCAGAGTGTNGGGGGGGAGCGCCCGGGGGGGGGGGGGGGTGCAGAGGGAGAGGGAGAAGCAGAGTCTCCGCTGAGTAGGGAGCCCGACACGGGGTTCGATCCCAGGACCCTGAGATTGTGACCTGAGCTGAAGGCAGATGTTCAACAGATTGAGCCACCCAGACGCCCTGATCTAAGAATATTTTAACCAGGCTGTTGAGAGTCCCTCAAAATTGCTGGGTTGAAATGAGTCCCCAGTGTGTTGGGATTAGGAGGTGGGGCCTCTGGGAGGTGATTATGTCATGAAGGTGGAGCCATCAGGAATGATATTAGTGTCTTACCAAAGAGGTCCCAGATGGCTGTGTCGTCACTTCCACCGTGTAAGGATACAGGGAGGACCGGGAAGTGGCCCCCATCAGTCGTCTGCTGATGCTTTCAGCTTAGACTCTTCGGTCTCTGCAACTGTGAACATAAATGTCAGTTGATTATAAGCCACTCAGTCTGTAGCACTTTGTTGTGGGCTATTTTGCTGAATTCAGGTGCGGTGTCTGGATGATACCGCTCCCCTGTGCTCCTAGCAGCAGCTTCTCTTGAAGGGAGATGAGTGCCACGAGCTCCATGCCTGCCAGGGCCCCCAAGACCACTCCTGTGTCCCCTGGGTATCTGAGTGGTAGAACTACTGCCTAAGATCTGTGTTGCAAAGCTTGGAGCTGAGAGATTAATTTCGAGAAGCGTCAAGGAACACATTCTTGTCTTGAAGCTCTGAAATGCACGTGAGCCTATTTAACACTCAGAAAGTCGTTAGTAGAGACACCCACTTAATTTTGTTTGTGTCTGCCAGAATTATCTGACCACAGATCCCTTTATCCAGGGGTAATACCCTTTGACACCTGCAGAACACATGAATTTTGGGAAGCACGGCTGTGGATCAAAGGATAAACTGGATTGCTTGCAACTTGGCCTAATGGATCTGTCAGGACAGCCCCAGGAGGAAGGTGGCCACCTGGGTAGCATTTTTGGAGAACTACAGAAAATCCACTTTTGAAAAGGCTTCAGAACTGCTTCCTCTGCCTGCCAGTTGATGTTCCTCCATTAGGGTTTCATTCCCTAGGCTTGGGGCTTTAATCTCTGCTAAAATGTGAATACTCCCCAGGGGAGGGAATTCCGTTCTAATTTCACGACCCTATTCTGAGCAGCTTGCTCAGTGCAAAAGCCTCTCCTGGGCACTTAAAAAAATCTCACTGCTTTAATAGAGAAGATGGATGTGTGTGCAACCCGTTCCTGGAAATAGTTAGTTAACTGGCATTCAGAGCTTTGTATGAATGCAGTTTTCAAATTCTTCTCTGAGGTAAGGTTTCCACTGGGGAATAAGAAAGCCTGAGGACATGGATTCTTGAGGGCTATGAGAGATGGGTCCCTGGAACTAGAGGGGGACATGAAAAAGAGGATGAAAGATAAATTCTGCTTGCTTCTCAGGTGTACCCGAGGGCTGATGTGCCCAAGACACACGCATGTACGGGCAAAGCTATTATCGTCACATACTGGCCCATCAGAGATGTGTTTTGAGTCTAGGTTAAACAAAAGCCTCTCTCCCAGCCCCTACGAAATACATTAAGTGTGAGTTAACACGGTCATTGTGGGATTTTGGAGGGGGCACAGGGTATAAATTGCCTTATAATGAGGTAGTTTTTTTTTTTTAAACTTTCTTAATCAGATTCTTCTTGAGGGATTCATGAAGCATTCACAAATAACCTGAATTTTTTCTCAAACATAAATCATATTTTAGCAAGTGTTACCAGAAAGGGGACCTAGATACAGCACACAAATACGCATCCACACGTGCATGCGTGCACACACACGCAGCACCATGTGTGGCCATGAATATCTGTCACGCCGTATGAGGAACCACGGTCACAGCTGGGCATAGCGCTGAGGCACCGTCCCTGAAGCTCCTTGCTTTACAGACAGCTGCTTAGCTGGGCGGTGCTGACCAGGTATACCTGGGTAGGACTCCACAACACTGCAACTCTCCAGATTTCGAGGCATCGGGGAGGGGGTGACTCTAGTAATGGGAGCCCCCCCGATAACAGTGCCCTGTCGGAAAGCACGGCTTCCGTCCCGTCGCCCTGCCCTTCTGCTGAGACTCCTGCTAAGCTACTAAAAGTGGAGAGGCATTTGGGTTTCTCTCTCTTCTTAGCAAGTTTCTGAGGGTTTTCACTCATGGCTGGATTCTGAATTGCCTGAAACACATAGACTTCCATTATTAAAATCTCTAGTTTGAGGTTTTATTTTAGCTCGGTGTCTTTTCAGAACCACACTGGCTTATAATCCAAGTGCTGCACATTGGTCTGAATTTGTCAGCCACGCACAGCCATCCTTTCTGGTTTCTGTGGAAGTCAGCATTCCTAGCTTGTTTCAGGATAGCTTACCCTGACAGAAATAGAACCCGTGACTCAGCAGCTTATGCGAAATACACCCTTTCTGCCACATTGAAGGAACATTTCAGGTTTGTTGATAACAGATATAAATTGAAATTGAATTTTATTGACAAGCGCCGGGCGTCTTGCAGAACTTGCCAAAAGTAGAGATTTTTGTTGTTGTTCGTATGAAAGTTAACCAAGAATTTACCAGAAAAAGACTATTTATTTGCTATAAGTTTCAGAGAGAATAGGATTTTTGTGTAGAAGCAAAAAAGGCAGGAAACTGGATTCATTCACTGTTATTAGATCTCAGAATTAAACTTTTCCGGGGTACAGTACAAATATCTGTAGAAGCAAATGTGCTCATAGAGACCCTGAAGGAGGCTTTCAATTAGTGAAAACAAAACCCACACTCAAACCAGTCGCTGAGGACTTTTCCTTCTGTACTCCAATATGATGCTGGTGCAGCGTCTATGGCCATGTTTACATGCAGCAAGAGACAAGTTGGCTAGATTTACTAGCTGATATGACAGCATGAATAAATCCTATCAAAGCCAACTTTTCTTTCTAGTTTATGTCATTTGAGCAGTACCTAGAATAAAAATAGAAAAGTCTGCAAGAGAGACCAAGTCATGACTTTATTGCTTGTATTAATACAGAAACTGACAAAGACTAAAATAAAAATCTACCCAGAATCCCCACCAGCTAGAAGTAAACATCATCCCCCTTGGGTAGCTATCATTTTGCACACCTCCAGAAAGAAGGACTGAAGATGGACAGGTAGTTACACCAAAATGTGTTTTCATTTTCGTGTGTACTATTCATGCAATTTTGTGAAAGTATTTAAAATTAATTTCCCTTGATTAACAAGAAGAAATGAAACTGATTTGGAACCAGGGAAAGCACTAAACTTCAAATAGATATTTTTTTTCTTTCCCTGAGAGAGATATTAGATCCTAAAAGATTGATCTGAGGTTAAGGAAGTAGATTATGAATAATATTAAGCAGTTGGAGACATTCTGTGTCTTTGAATTACAGGTTTCAGTTCTAGATAATCTTGATTGACTCCTTACTATGAAATTTGAGGACATTGGTAATTTCACATTTCTTCCCATTTCCCCATCTGATTGTCCTCATTATTGTATTATTTTCATGCTGTGATAGTTTATATAGCAGTTACATTATGCTCTGTGACCATGCTTCTCACAATTGCTTGGTATTAGTTCTACTTAAATGGATCCTCTGCTCACTGTCCGTTGTTTGGCCGGAGATCCTCCATTCTTCAGGCTTTAATTTTGTCTCTTATTTGTCTGCGTTTCATCGTTAAGCAGTTTTATCAAAAGGGCTCAAGGGTTCTGTTGTTGTCTGAGCTCTTTTATGCTGGAGAATATCTCTATTGCCTCTTTGCTTGAGCGGTATCGTGGCTAGATTTTGTGTGGGTCTCACATTCTTTCCTTCAAAACATCCTTGTCATTGCTCCATTATTGTCTGGCTTTCGTTGTTGCTACAGAGAAATACATAACTTGTTTTTTTCTTTCTATTTGGTAGGTTATTTATCTTTTCTTCCTGTGTGCCTGAAGTATGTTTTCTTTATTCTTGAGGTCTCTATGATGTCAAGGCTTGTGGAACTTTTTAAAGAAAAATCCAGTGTTATTTCTGCTGATCTCATAGAGAAAGGGATAATCAGTATATATGAGCTGAGAGCTATTTGTTTTTATTGTGGAACCTACAAAATAATTACAACAGTTGCCACTCATTGAATTCTCTGTGCCAAACCAAGTACTGTTGTAGATGTTTTAGGAATACGATCTCAGTTCTTCCACTAAGCTCTGAAGCAGGAGCTATTATCCCCATTTTAGAGATGAGAAACTGAGTTTCAGAGCTAACAGGTAACTTGCCAACATTTGCATAGCTACGAAGTCAGGCTTAGGTAAAAAGAGATAATTTTCCCTTTCGCTTTATTCATGTCCTGTTTTGATATTATACTGTAATTATGTAAGATGTCACCATTGGGGCTAAAATGTACGCAGGACTCTATCAACTATTTTGTAACTTTTTTTTTTAAAGATTTTATTTATTTATTTGACAGAGAGAGAGACAGCCAGCGAGAGAGGGAACACAAGCAGGGGGAGTGGGAGAGGAAGAAGCAGGCTCCTAGCAGAGGAGCCTGATGTGGGGCTTGATCCCAGAACACCAGGATCATGCCCTGAGCCGAAGGCAGACGCTTAATGACTGCGCCACCCAGCCGCCCCATTTTGTAACTTTTTGTGATGATATAATTATGTCAAAATGACAAGTTAAAATAAAAAAAAAAAAACAGAACAAAACTTGAGCCAACTCACAGCTGATGCTGGTCTAGTAGGATATTCAGAGTCAGGACAGAAACAGAAGGAGAGGGTAATGACCAATGTTACCTGGGGTTGCACTCATCCAAAGGCTCAATTGGGGCTGAGAAATCCATTTCCAAGATGACTCACTTAGAACTTGGTGTTGGGAAATTGGTTCCTTTTTAGATAGGATCTCCATGTGGACGCTTGAGTGTGTTGTCATGACATGTGCCTGGCTTCCTCCAGAAAAAGCAATTAACGAGATCAAAGCGAAATCTGAGCTGGCTTTGGAGCACTTCTGCAGTATTGAGTTGATCAGTCAAGTCAGTTGCGATTTAATGTAGAAAGGGGAGGCACTCGGGTGTGACTACCAGAAAGACTACTGGGGGCAATCTTAGAGGCTGGCTACCACAGGCCTGGAAACCTTTCATGGAAAAAAAATCAACAAGACTATGGCTCTGTGGACTTGGCAAATGGAGAGGAATATACCATAGATAACTGAAGATTTTGGAGCCTGGTGGTCAAAAGGATAGAGGTGTGGTAATTACAGGCTGGAAGGCAGCTGATATTGAGAGAGTGGGTTTTGGTTTTGAGCATGTTGACTTTGAGATGATGTCTAGGCCCATCTTGCCTTTTTTTTCCCCCTCACACTGGGCGGTGAGCCTAATGCAGGGCTTGAACTCACGACCCTGAGATCAAGACCCAAGCTGAGCTCAAGAGTCAGACGCTTAACCGACTGAACCACCCTTGCACCCAGACCCATCTTTCTAGACTGACCTACAACTGACCTCACCCCTGGTTTCAGCCCCACACCTCCCTCCTGATACCTGGCACCTCTCATCTCTGGACCTTTCTGGGATTATGATGTAGGAACTGGCTTGATCATTCCTGGCCCCTGCCCTTCCACAGCTCTGGCTTCACCTTAGTCAGCCCTGTTAAGTACTCATGTCTGCATTCCAGCTTCAAAACCTTTGTTGGCATCTGTTTTCTCTGTTGTCTCTTCTCTTCTTTAAATCCTTGTGACTGGTTGTTTATTTCTTTTTTTAATGTTTTTAATTTAAATTCCGGTATCATTAACGTATAGTATTATATTAGTTTCAGGGGTGCAATATAGTGATT
Source organism: Ailuropoda melanoleuca (assembly GCF_002007445.2). NCBI lineage: Eukaryota > Metazoa > Chordata > Mammalia > Carnivora > Ursidae > Ailuropoda > Ailuropoda melanoleuca. The sequence goes on along the minus strand of NC_048238.1, from coordinate 6,718,536 downwards.
CTTCGTTTCCATACATCACCCAATGCTTCTCATAACAAGTGCCCTCCTTCATTATCATCACCTATTTCCCCCATCCCCCCATCACCTCCCCTCTGGTCGCCATCAGTGTGTTCTCTAGAGTCAAGAGTCTGGTGCTTGGTTTGTCTTTTTTTCCCCCTTTGTTCATTTGTTTTGTTTCTTAAATTCCATATACGCATGAAATCATACCTTATTTTTAAATTTCTTTATTCTCGTTTTTAAAAATGTTTTATTTTTTTCCCTTTATTCTCATTTTAATAAGCTTTGGGAAAGGGCAGATAAAAATGCATGGATTGAATTTTAAATATTTAACTAGAAGTTAAGTCATATTTTATTGGACTGAATCCATTTGATGCAGAAATTTTACTTCATGAAAAAATTTGAAACACATATTTTGGGTGTGAAGATTTAAAAAGTGATTTTTCACCATGTCTGTATTATCTACTAGAGACATATTCAACATTTATTGGTCTTTTCACTCCATTTGTGAAGCTAATAGTGCAAACACTACAACTCTTATGAGAAATTGTAATAATAAACAGCAGGTATTGCATCATGAGATTTTTTTCCCCTACACAGATTTCTCTTGAGGTATGAGATGAAGTATTAAATCAAACCAAAGAGGTATTATGTGTCTGGTGAAATCCAACTAACAATAGTAGAGCAGAACTCATATAATTATATTTTCTCTTGGGCATATTAGGATTTTTCTGAATACTCTAAATGATTATTATCATTATTTTGTTCTGCATGCATAGCAGTTTTTGAAATTCTTTGATAAAGAGTAAAAACTATTCACAGGACAACCAGATAAACATGTCAATGAAAAAAAAATCACTGCTCATTCTAGGCTTGTACTTATTATGAAAAGACCTAGCGTCTTGACAATGTATAGTTATCTTTTCAAAGACGTCATTAACCCCACATTGGACAGCTCTTTCTAGCCTTTCAAAATGTGGTATCTGGCATACAGGTGGCCACTTGTTCTCTGAAAAGCATCCCCTGTGTGATGATTGCTTCTGGGTTTAGTTTGATTCATTCAGCTCCAAAGATACCTGAGACATCTCTTCAGGGCACACATCCCAGATGGCTGCCTTGGAAAAGCTGGTATGCAAACATTTCAGAGCTAAGATGGCATATGATTTGCTCCCCAGCAAGCAGAGATCATCAGTGAGTCCTGAAAAAGACCCCTCAGCTTTGCCTCCGCAATCCTGGAGACACTCACTGATGTTCATGTGAGTGTGTTGTGGTCCTGGGCCCACTGCAGTGATGGGATGTGTCATTTCTGACTATTTTTTTAAAAAGACAAACATAATGGTATTTTGCTATTACTTCATTATTGGGAATTTGGAAAAGATATTATTTTATAGCCTTCATCCACAATACTGTATTTACCTCTATTTTTAATTTTAAAAAATGGTGATTACATATAACATAAAATTGACCATTTTAACCATTTTGAAGTGTGCAGTTCTGTGGCATTAAATACATTCACATTGTGTGCAACTGTCATCACCATCATCTCCAGAACGTCTTTATCCTCCCAAGTGGAAACTCCCCATTCCCATCCCCTATCCCTGGCACCCATAATTCTAACCTTCTGTCTCTGTGAATTTGGCTACTCTAGGTACTGCAGTAAGTGGAATCATATAGTACTCGTCCTTCTGTGACTGGCTTATGTCACTCCGCAGCACGTCCTCAAGCTTCAGCCATGTCGTAGCAGGTGTCAGGATTTCCTTCCTTTTTCAGGCTGCACCATATTCCGCTGTGTGGATGGACCGTATTTGTCCGTTCATCTGTTGATGGACATTTGGGTGGCTTCCACTGTTGCACTTTACATATGTCTCCTCGAGACCCTGATTTCAGTTCCTTTGGGGATGTGCCCCCAAGTGAAATTGCTAGATCAGTGGTATTTCTAGGTTTAATTTTTTGAGGTGCCCCCATACTGTTTTTCACAGTGGCTGCATCATTTTACATTCTTACCAGTCTTGTTAGTTTGCTAAGATAGCTTTTATTCATTGTCTATGTGCCAGTGACGCTGATAAGGTCTATCTCTGTGGATTTTTTTCTATTTAAAAAATTGATATACAATTTACATATTGTAAGAGTTGCTTCTTTAAAAGGTATAATTCAGTGGGTCTTAGTACAGTGAAAAGGTATTGCAATAATTACCACAATCTAATTCCAGAATATTTACATTATAAGTCGCTTTCATTCTCCTTTTCTTTCAGCTCCTGGCAGTCACTAATGGACTGTCTTTCTCTATGGATTTGCCTATTGTGGACATTTATTACAATGGAAACATAATTACGTGGTCTTTTGTGACTGGTTTCCTTTTTTTTTTTTTTTAAAAGATTTTATTTATTTATTTGACAGAGATAGCCAGCGAGAGAGGGAACACAAGAGGGGGAATGGGAGAGGAAGAAGCAGGCTCCTAGCGGAGGAGCCTGATGTGGGGCTCGATCCCAGAATGCTGGGATCACTCCCTGAGCCGAAGGCAGACGCTTAATGACTTAGCCACCCAGGCGCCCCTAGAGTGACTTTATCTCTTATTACAGTCAAGGAAATTGAGACAATTATTAGAACTTATTACCAGCAGCTATATGCCAACAAATTAGGCAATCTGGAAGGAAGAAATGGGTGCATTCCTGGAAATTTTAAAACTACCAAGACTGAAACAAGAAGACAATCTTTTTTTTTTTTTTTTTTTTAAAGATTTTACTTATTTGTTTGTTTGACAGAGAGAGAGAGATAGCCACTGAGAGAGGGAACACAGGCAGGGGAGTGGGAGAGGAAGAAGCAGGCTCCCAGCAGAGCAGGGAGCCTGATGCGGGGCTCGATCCCAGGACGCTGGGATCACGCCCTGAGCCGAAGGCAGATGCTTAACGACTGTGCCACCCAGGTGCCCCATTGTGACTGGTTTCCTTCACTTAGTGTTCTGTTTTCAGGGTTCATCCATGTAATAGTGAGTACCACTACTTTATTCTTTTTTTATAGCTGAATTATATTCTGTTGCATGAATAGACCTCATTTTGTTTATCTACTTATCAGATAGCTAATGGACATTTGGGTTGTTTCCATGTTTTGGCTATTACAAATAATGCTTCTGTGAATATCCAAAGTTTTGTGTGGACATTTGTTTTCCATTCCCTTGAGTATATACCTTGGTCTATAACACAATATGTATGGTATTCTGCCTCACCTTTTGTGGAACTGTGAAACTGTTCCCGTCAACTATGTATGAGGGTTCCAGTTTCTCCACATCTTCATCAACACTAGTTGTCATGTGTTGTTTAATTATAGGCATTTCAGTAGATATGAAGTGCTAGCTCATTGTGGTTCTGATTGGTAGTTCCCTTGTGACTAATGATGTTGAGTATCCTTCCATGTGTTTGTTGACCATGTGTGTATCTTCACTGGAGAAATGTTCATTCAGATCCTTCGGACATATTTAATTGGGTTGTCTTATTGCTAAGTGGTGCCTGAATTATTTAATCCTCACTAAGGAGGGTGCTGGTTTTGTCCCCTTTGTGTAGAGGGGAAGAGCTGAGAGACTTACAGAGGGTGACCAGTGGCAGAGCTGGGATTCCAGGCCAGGTTTGTGAGATGCCAGAGCCCCGACTTCTAACTACCAGTCAAGTGCTTCTAACTTGGGCTCCTGCCCTGTGAGACTTTCACATGACTGTTGTGTGTCCATGCAGTCCCAGCATCAGGGATTTTCCAGGTGAATGGTACTTAGGGATCAGAATCAGGATACACTTACATACAGTTCATTAGATGAGTAGCTGACCTTCTGTTCTTAAAATCATCAGAATGACCAAGAGTGTCTTTTCTCCATTGGCTGTGCTGATGCTAAGAAAATAATTAATATACGGCTTCCTTGAGAGTTCCTTTTTAGTAGCAGACGTCCTGTTGATATGTGTCAGAGCATTCAGCTGCTCAGAAGGATAAAGCATAGGCCCTCTCCCCTGGGTCTGATCATATTTGTTTAGGGGTCCGTTCATCTGTAACCTTGACTTTCTGATCTTTGTGTATTTGGAAAGTATTGATCTCTTTTAGATGTTACAGAACTCTTTTAGTCAAATCACTGGGAGTGCTTTGTAGACTCTTCATCATTGTAGGAAAAACCCCAGACATACAATGTGAGCTAACACGGTGTTTTGTGAGCTTGAGTGAACACCCGAGTTACCCAGAGAACTTGTTAAAACAGATTGCTGAGCACTACCCCCAGAAATTCTAGTTCAGTAGGTCTGGGGTGGGCCTGAGAATTTGTCTCCTACAAGTCTTAGGTGGTGTTGTTGGGCCAGCTGATGGGCCCTATTTTGAGTAGCTCCAGGCTGACAGATGGATTTCTGAAGCTCATGGCATTACATCCAATTCCTGCCTGACTTCAAGTTTGTGTAAGAGTTGATCCCACCCCTTTTATACAGATTCTGTCCTCATTACTCACAATTTCCTATTAACTATGGGGAGCTGTTTTACTCTCCTGAACAGAAATGGGCCTATGCATGTAATTCTTCCTTGCCCTTATGTTCCCCTCACCCAGGGCCCCCATATGCATGCTAGGCAGAATTCCAAGATGGCCCCCAATATTCTGCTCCCCTGCTGTGCAGCCACCCTGTGATAGCCTCTGTTTGAGTGTGAGCAGAACCATGGGTATGATGGGGTATCGTTTCTACAATTTGGCTACTAATCTGTTGACATTGAGTTAAAATGGAGACTATTGTGGTGGGCCTGACCTAATCAGGTGATAGCTTAAATGGAATTGAACCTTCGCTGAAGTCAGAATGATTGAAAGTGTGAGGTGGGGCTTGTGGAGGGCCATGTAGCAAGAAATTGCGGGCAGTTTCTAGGATCTTTGAGTGGCCACCAGCTGACAGCCAGCATGAGAATGGAACCTCAGTCCTGCCACCACAAGGAACTGAATCCTGCCAACAACCTGAGCCTCAGATGAGACCACAGCCCAGCTCACACCTTGGATGTGGCCTGGTAAAACCCTGAGCCAAGAACTCAGGTCAGCTGTGTCTGTACTCTTGATCCATGGAAACTGTAAGATAATGAGCTTATATTGTTTTGAGTCACTTTTTTTGTAGTAACTTGTTACACTGCAGTAGAAAAGGAATACAGTTGCAGTTTTTCTTTCTTTTGGACCCGATCAAATTTTTTATGGAGCACTTCTTGCTAGCAGAACAAATAAATCTAAGTGGCTGAGAATTTATTTTCCATGTATGTTTTGTATCTGAGAGGTAATTGTTTCTTACTTTGGTGCATTTCAGTGTTACCTTTCCCAGATCAACTGTTCACTCCTTAGGAATGAGGACCAGCTGTCCATCTTGTTCGTATAAAGTACCAGCCTCAGCAAACAATTGAGCTCATAGAACATGGTAAAATAGCATGTGTAGCATATGTACTTGGTTGTACCACCTTGATTCCTTACCTGGGGCAGTGTCAGTCTTGCTTTTGTGTATCTAGGTGAATATATTCAGTAAGAGTAGGGGCCGAAGAGATCAGCCAGTTCATTTCTCTCGTGCCACAGATAAGTAGCAGAAAGTCAGAAAGTGCATTTCTTTTTTAATAAATAAATGGCTTATTGAAATTCACTTTTAAAAATTAAATGCATTTAGGGGCGCCTGGGTGGTGGTCGTTGAGCGTCTGCCTTTGGCTCAGGGCGTGATCCCAGCGTTCTGGGATTGAGCCCCACATCAGGCTCCTCTGCTGGGAGCTTGTTTGTTCCTCTCCCACTCTCCCTGCTTGTGTTCCCTCTCTCACTGGCTGTCTCTCTCTGTGTCAAATAAATAAATAAAATCTTAAAAAAAAATTAAATGCATCTAGAGAACCTAGGAATGCCATAACTGAGAAGAATAGTGATTTTAAAAATCTTTTTGAAATTCAATAATTTTTGGCTCCAGGAAATATCTGCAGTGTGATAACCAGCAGCCAAGAGACTTCAATGCAAGACAAACAGCTCCCGAGGTGATTTCTTCCTTATTATGTCAGACTCTTTGGTGGCTGGGTGCTTATCCATGCACAGGGAAGGCTTATGCCACTTGGAACGGTGGGGTAAATAACACAAAGAGAAATCTTTCAGTTTAAAATAGAGCTCACTGGGGGCTGAATTTCTACCTATTTGGAGTTTAATAGAATGAAGTGCAGTCACTTAAAGCATTTAAACACAGTGCTTTTCCCATATATACTTTAGTTCTTTTTGACCTTTTCAAAACAACAGAAGGCAGTTTTTTACATTATTCCAGAGAATTAGGAGCTAACTCTAGAGTGACAGTCTTGTTCCTAAAACCTCCACAGGTTTTATCCAACCATTGAAATTATTTTTGGCTTTGCAATATTAAAACAAATGGAAAACAAAATGGAATTACCTCCTCATCCCCATTCAAACCTCTCCTCTGAATAGCAGTTTTACGTAAGTTAAATTGCAGTGGGTTGCAAGCAGCACTGTATGGAAGGTAGAAAATCTGGATTCCATTTATGCCCTGGCTCCTGGGAGGCCTGATGGCCTCAGCTAGTCCAACACTTCCCATGGCCTCCATCTCTTTTGTGAAGTTAAGCATTTTAACTATTCAGGTATATCTTGTTTTTAATTTTCTGGGAAAATCAGCATTGACTCAGTGGACACCAGTTAGGCCATCAATAGTGGTAAAGCATCATCTCGGTTATTGTTTATTGCAGGGGTCAGCAAAGCATTCCTGTAAAGGGCCAGATACTGAATTATTTTTGGCTGTGTGATCACTGCTCAACTCTGCTATTGTAGCAGAAAAGCCATAAATGAAAGGGCCACTTCCAATACAACTTGATTCCATTTTTTCTTTTTTCGACCAAAGTAGGTGATGGCAGGATTTGGGCCACAGGCTCCAGTTTACTGACCCACGTTCTCTTGGTTACTTCCCAAGGACCTGAGATTGGACAAAAAAAAAATTAAGGAACAGAGACCTGGAGGGGGAGGATCTGGTGGTCTTTTGGATCAGGTGTGATAGGGTGAGCTACATTGAGTACTAGAGCTCGTAAGTGAGTGTGTGAGCTCAGGTCATTCCCTTCTCTGGTCTTAAGCTTCTATACCCCAAAAAACAAGGGCAAAAAAGTGACTTTCCATGAGCATTTGGCATTGGAAGTCATCACTGTCTCTTTTACTCATCACTACAGCTCTACAGGGTCTCCAGTCTTCTGCTTTGCTGCCCATGAGAATCCACTGAGGAACTTGTAAATGTCCCAGTGTCCATGTCCCACCCCTTACTATTACATCAGAACTAGGGGAGGACCTGGGAATCAGCATTTAGAGAGCTTCACGACTGCATACCTTGAGCCACTAAATTTAAGAACCAGTGTTATTAGAAAGGTATTCTTATCTCTGTTGTATAGAGTTTGCAGGGGTAAGATTACCAAAGGATTCACAGCAAGAAAGTGGGCAAAGCACGATTCAAATGCATGTCACTAAAATTTTAGTTCTTGTGGTTTTGCTCACTATGTTATTTTGATTCAGCAACCGAGTAAGATTGGAATTGTGAGCCAGTGAAAAAACAAAGATGTATTTGTGTATTTTATAAACAGTGCATGCAGTACAATATATATTATTATCAGCAGCAGCATTGTTATTATTATTATTGGGTATTTGCTGCAATTGGTGTGTTAATTGTCTATGTTGCATAATGTATTAGTACAAACTTAGTGCTTAAAGCAATACCCATTTATTTTCTCATATATTCTGTGGGTCAGAAGTCTAGGAAAGGCCTCCCTGGGCTCTCTGCCCAGGGTCAGACAGGGTCTCACTTTCCAGTCAGGGTGTTAGCTGGGTTGTGTTCTCATCTGGAGACTGGACTGGGGAAGGATCTTTTCCCACACTCTCTGAAGCTGTTGGTAGAATTCATTTCTTTGTAGAATTAATGAGATACTCATGACGTCTTGTTTCTTCAAGGTTAGCAAAAGAGCATTACTGTAGCTACAAGTGTCTGCTTTCAGGGAAAGCTCTGGACTTCTTTACAGGGCTCACCAGATTAGGTGAGGCCCATCAATGATTACCTCCTCTTTTTTTTTTTTTAAAGTAGAGTTTATTTATTTATTTTTTTAAAGTTTTATTTATTTATTTGACAGAGAGAGAGAGAGGCAGCCAGCGAGAGAGGGAACACAAGCAGGAGGAGTGGGAGAGAAAGAAGCAGGCTCCCAGCAGAGCAGGGAGCCTGATGCGGGGCTCAATCCCAGGACGCTGGGATCACTCCTTGAGCCGAAGGCAGATGCTTAATGACTGAGCCACCCAGGCACCAAAGTAGAGTTTATTTTTTAGAGAAATTTTAAGTACATTGCAAAAATAAGGGGGAAGTTACAAAGATTTCCCATATGCCCACTGTCTCTACACATGAGTAGCTTCTCCCATGTCACTTTTGCTAACATCACAGCAGAATGGTACTTCTGTTGCAGTCGATGAACCCGCACCGACATGTCATTATCACCCAAAGTCCATCGTTTACTTAAGAGTTCACTCTTGTGTTATACATTCTGTTGATCTTGACAAATGTATAATGACATATATCCACCATTAAGTATCATGCAGAATAGTTTCACTAGCCTAAAAATCCTCTGTGCTGTGTCTGTCCATCTTTCCCTCTCCCCTAACCCCTGGCAATCACCGATCTTTATATTTCTCCTTTATTTTGTCTTTTCTAGAGTGTCATTGAGTTGGAATCATACAGTATGTAGCCTTTTTAGATTGGCTTCTTTCAGCTAGTAATGTGCATTTATGATTCCTCCATATCTTTTCATGGCTTGTTCATTTTATCTCTTTTTATTAACTCAAAGTCAACTGATTAAAGACTTGCAGTTTCCCTTCACCTTTGGCATACAACCTAACCTAACCTAACCTAATCATGGGAGCCTTGGGGCCCCTCTTAGAATTCTGTCTACTCCCCTTGGGAAGCAGGGCAGGCCATGACAGGCAGTACTTTCCAGAATGGAAGACCACAGGAACTCTGCTCTAACTATATGTGCAGTTCATGAGCCAACCCACAGTGTTCCACCAGTAGCTCCATTACTCTGCAGATAGCACCAGCCCTTGACCAGTGTTGGGATCCGAGGCGCCCTGCTCAGTGGTTTTTCTTTTAACCTATTTAAGGGGCAGCATAAGCACAGCATGATTTTCCAGTTCAAAAAAGGTTTGGAGAAACCCCAGGTCCTTTTTAGTGTGTGGTCAGCGCAGTGAACCACTTTGGGCAAAGTGGAAGGAAAAAGTGCCTCTAGCAGGATGAAAAATGAAGAGAGGGACACGGCAGGAGCAGTTCTGTTCTAAGCACACCTTCGTTTGATTGGCAGGAGATGTTCCTGTTGGAACAAATGCTGCTTGGACAAGGTTGGGTGTAGGTGTCCACTTCCTTGAGATGATCTCTCAGGGTCTGTCCACAGGTAATAGTATGACTTGTAGCAACTACCCATAGACTTGACCATCTTGACTGAAACTTGAATCCTCACCATCACTAACGGCTAGGCTTGGGACCCCTTAGAAAGTGGTGATAATGGAAACCCATAGAGATGCAGAGGAGAGACAGAGGAAGTGGAATCATTTTTTAAGGCCAGTGTGGATTTTATCTTTGCTGATAGCTTCCCATTTTGTCCAGTCAGTGGATCCATTCTTCAAGTTGGAGTGATGTACAAAAGGTTTGTTTTTCCCAATCCATAGGGCACAAGGCCCAGAGACCGTGCCGCACAGTCCTGTCCATTTGTATTTGTTCTCAGAAAGCTTCCTTCTCTCTGTGCTGGGCAGTACTCTGTCAGATCTGCCTAAAGTGAGGGCATAGTGTTCCGTGAGGAGGCGCTGGGCATTTTAGTTGCTAAGCAGAGTGCCAGGGCTGGGGGGAGCTCTGCTATACGTGGGATGAGGACCCTGGGCACAGAGATGAATAAAGGCTGTGGGAGCGGAGGGGAAGGAGCACTGCACACCTCTGAGGAGGTGAGGGGCAGTGTTCTATTGAATATCTCTCTGGCCTCCGGCTGCCTTTTCCCAGTAGGGACTGTGCATGGCTGTTGGCTCTACAGCACCGAAGAGCGGAAAGCAGTGAACAAGTGAGATTCAAGAGCCCTGGTGAGAGTCTGGTTTCCTGTGCCATGAGTTCACTTAGCAGCTTCGGTCTTTGGGCTGGCAGAGAACTTTCTATGGTAATGTGCATTTAGGGGGTAGGGATTGAAAGAAGGATCTGGACATCACCTTTTCCAGCTTAAGAACCACTTGAAGAAATCCTTCAGCTTGTAAGGCCAGGCATTAGCAAACTGCAGCTCCTCCTGTTGCCTGCTGCAGTACGGCCCACCGCCTAACAATGGATTTGGCATTTGAAATGGTTGAAAAAATCGAAAGAAAATATTATGTAAAAATTGCATGTGAAAATTATATAAAAGTGAGATTTCGTTGTCCAAAAGTGAAGTTTAATTGGCACCCAGCCACACCCGCTTGTTTATATTGTGCATGTCTGCTTTGGAAGAGCAGCCGTGGGGTGAATAGTTCCTGCAGTGACAGTGCAACCTGCAGAGCCTAAAATATTTACTGTCTAACCTTTCCAGAATGACTTTGCTAACCTCTGCCTTAGATCATCGGGTCAAATAAGTGGAAGAAAAGCATACACGACTTGTAAACTAAGTGGAACCACGCATTCTGCCAATCTGTAAGATACGTAGAACAAAAACAGACACCACGGTAAGTATGGCTTGCGAAGCCTGGCGGGCAACTGATGATAAAAAGATTGGCAGGAGGTTGGGAAATGGGACTACAGTTAAAATAAAATCAGTTTCAACATTTTCGTCGGCCAGTGCCAATTCAAATACACAGAAGGAAACAAACAAAACCCTAATGTTTCTCCTTCTGGAAGGAATTCAGGGTAATTGGGGCCATTGGACATGTTATCTGATTACATCCAAGCATACTTCTTCTGGAAAACTCTGTGGAGATGATAAAGGAATGGCCCACAAGTTTGGAAGGAAAACTGAGGCTCAGTTTCACCGTGAAAGTGAGAACAAATCGACCTGGGTGCTCAACCATTAGAACGTCGGAGATGTGTTTTTCTTCCCTTTTCCTCTAACACTCCTGCCTTTTTATCTCGATCGATCTGTTTGCATTGTGGTTTATTCATGTGATCAGAATGTTTTTTGATCACCCCCTATTTGTCAAGCACTGCTCCCAGCTCTTGCGGTTTACCCAGAAACTGTTCAAACTCTTGTCCTTATGGAGCTTATAGTCTAGCAGGGGAATCAGAAAAATCCACAGGATATTATTATGTGATTTGTGCCTTCTTACAAATAACAATAAGTAAAATACAAGGCATGTTAGATAATAAAGAGAGGTAAGAAAAAACGTGCACGAGGGGTGCAGTGCATGCACATACAGGTTGGGCTATGTTGCAATTTTAGACAAAGGGCCACTGGTGACAGGAGGCTCATGAGTGAGGTCTTACTAGTTGTCTTGAATGATCAATACTGGCATCAGTAAACATCTGAGAGTATCTGAGTGTCCCCAGGTAGGCCAGCAACTAGTTCAGCCACATAGGAAAAATAGGATGGCGTGGAAATGTCCGGAAGGTACTGGGAAAAGCTAATTCCTACCCCACTGACTTCAAATTGAAGATAATTTTACAAGCCTACTGCAAACATAACTTGTCAAGTGAATTAGCGTGACTGAATGAATCCAGGCAGCATTATAAATGACCAATGAAACGGACATATCCTGGTGTGAGATCTGTTTCTCCAGTCTGTACTGTTGTCCGATGGTGGAGACAGTCCTTGGGTCCCCTGGGAGCTCTCATTATCCCAGCCCCGACAGACCTGGCCTGAGATGTACCTTTTCAGAGATCTAGAACCCCCTCCAAGTGGGATTTAGATGCATTTGAATAAGCAAGTTCAGTAAGTAACTGTGAAACTCTGCAAAATTAAGCTTTGTGTTAACCATGATCATCTTGAAGTAACAGATCAAATTAAGGTTCGGTTAACTTTGTCCCTGCTCCGGAAGTAATTTTCTGAGTTTACGTGCTTAGTTTCATTGCTTGGAATCCCTTTCAGCATGTGAAATGTGTATTGATGTACACACATAAACCTATCTACATAAATACAATGATATATTAAAAATACAGAAGATAAAAGCATACTCAGGGTATTATATGTATATGTATAATGTTAGATATAGTTTCGTATGCATGTTACCCGGTTACATCCAGATAACTGGCTAACTTATTTGTGATCTATCTGCTTTCAACCAGATATGTAGAAATACCATATCCAATGTGTAAATACATATCAAGATACATTTTTATTAAATACAGGGGGATGGAGTAGATATAGAATGAGGATATATTTACGACAAGTGTCACCCTGGTTTGCTTTGGAAAGATTTTTTTTTAAAGCTGAGCAGGGATCTAGAATTTTATTTCTGGGAAGGAGTTGATGTAGTTTGAGTAAAAAATAAACAGACTTTCCCATTGGGTGTGAAATGTAATTTGTAATGTAAATTTTGGGGAAAATGGTTATTTTTCTTTTCTAGGAACCTAAACAATTTTTAGAGGGGCTCTCTGTTCTCTTTGGAAAATTAATAGAGATAACACAGTCATCCAAAGGAAAGATAAAGTTCGAGACAAGCCCGTTCCACAGATAAAAACATTCTCCTCATAGGTGGCAGAAGTGGCATGGGAGGGGCCTCCATCTGACTGAAGTCCCCTCCTGATGCTCATTGGAGCCTTTGTACAAATAACAAAGGGCAGAAAGCCCTTGTGGAAGTCTTTGCTGTAGGCTGAGAAACAAAACTTAAAGATAAATAAAAGCGTCATAACTGGATAAAATCTCTCTTTTTATTTAGTACTATTTGTACGTAATACTATGTCCAAAATTTAAAACTTTTAGTATCAGATATAGAGGTATTTGATTTTGTCCTCCTAACTTCACTGTAAATGAAAACTATCTGAAAATTTGCCAGGTCTTTTCCAGTTATTATCTCTGTATTTATTTCATTTTCCTCAAGTTTCTGGGGGATGATAGCCTAGAGTCATTTGGGGGAGCCTGGTCCCTAGCCCTCCCTGCCCAGAGATCATGATGTTACGGTCTGCCATATGGCATAGGCATCCGGATTTTACCCTGCCCGCCATGATCCTAGCACTCTGACATTCTCACTTTGTAGGAGAATTACAGCCCTCCATGGCTTCACAGGGCCTCAGCAAACTGCATTTAATCTTTGTGATTCTCACCCCATCGATATAAAGAAAGTGACTCCCTTTACTCAATGACAAAGCAATCAGTGCCAGAGTTAATTGGAGTCTTACAACCTTGAACATGTACTGTTTGGACATTTCTTTTCTATGGAGAACCCAAGATTAGCTAAAGCTATGGAATGCACATTTGTAATGCAAGGGGTGTGAGACAGAGATGATTTGCCAGTGCAGACAGGTGATGGGGGGAATTGTATTTACCGATTCCTTCCCTTTCAGCTTCAGGTTTAGGTTCCTGGCTACCTCTGATTCAGGGAGAGAAGAAGCCAGGCACCCAGGGCAGCCCTGGGTTGCTGCTTGGCATTGCCCTGAATATTGCCGGGAGTTGGGTGGAGTTGGGACCTACCAGCTCACCTTCTACCTGTTCCAGTTGCTGTGGGGCAGATAAGAAAATGGGCGGGAGCAGCAGATAATTCAGCCAGACAGGCCATCTTCAAGAAGACTGAACCTATGCCTTCATTCTCACATCTCCAGCATAAAGACATGCTGAGAGTCTCAGCCCACGTGTGGCAAGACTTCAATGAACTCACAAATAAAAGCACTTCACAGGGTGTGTGGGGCATGTAATCATTGCTCAATAAATGCACAAATTATTACTATTTTGGTACAACCCTTTATTGTTTCGGGCAGTGACAAAGCTGCTTTTAGGATGTCAAGATTCTCTTTTTTTTCCCTTTCAAAGGAAGATGAGGATATGGAGATAAAATAAAAAACACGTACATGTGAAATGTGGCTGTTAATTGGAGCAAGAGATTTTCAGAGAATTAGTTCAAACAGAGATCTGTAGACAATTGGAAGTGTAGCATTCCTCTGTTGTGGAAGTGTTCCGGCCTTCAGCCTGGTGTTTCTCCAACTTTGTACTCGTTATTTCTTTCCTTCTCAAGCTCACACCTACCATCCTTTGTCTTGATGTGTTTTCCTCCAGGGTAAGATATTACTCAAGACCCTTTGTTTTGCTGTAGTCGCTTGGACTTCTAGCCCTTCTTTGACCGTGTTTTTTTCCCTCATAATTAATCTGTTAAATTGAGTCCCTTCTCCTGATTCCATTTCTTTCTAAGTCTAGGAACACCCTTGACAGGAAATGTTCTGTCCATCATTCACAGCATTTACACAATCTTCAAGTGTGGAATTAGGCATGCCCATGATCATTGGTCCATGAGTGGCCTTAGCTTTCGTAAGTGGGGTAGGTGGGTAGGGGCAGAGGGAGAGGGAGAAGCAGACTCCCCGCTGAGCAGGGAGCCCCACACAGGCTTGACGTGGGGCTCGATCCCAGGACTCCGGGGTCGTGACCTGAGCCAAAGGCAGACCAATAACTGATGAAGCCACCCAGATACTGAGTTCTTGCTGTTTTTATCACATACACATGTATATCTAAATAATATATAGTTTACTTTTGCTTTTTTTTTATATTTCATATAAAGAATATCATATGAGGACTTGCTTTTTTCATTCAACCTTTATTTCTAAGGTTTTCCTAAGATGTAGTTCATTCAGTTTTACTCCCATAAGATACTACACTGGGGAGCTATGCCGTGATGATTTATCCGTTCTCCTGTCTTAGGGCATCAGAGTTTTTAGACTTTTGCTTTTATAAACAGTGTGCTGGGGATATATTCTCAGTCATGAACCTAGCTCATACGTGCAAAGCTACTCTTGGATCATAGTCCAACATGGAATAGCTGGGTGAACGATGGCACCAAATTGTTTTCCTAAGAGCTGACGCCACTTTATAGGCTTACTAGCTAGCAGGGTGTTTCTCCTTTCTGGTTCCTTAGAATGGAGGGATAGACTCCTTTCCTAAGTCAGATAATACTCATTACTACTGCTTAGTTCCCTCCCCCCCCCCCAAAGCATATCCACTGCTTGGGGCACACACTGCTTTCTTTGTACTCACAGTGGCTTTGTTAGGCGGTATCATTCGCATTTTGCCAAGAGGGAAGGTATAGGTAATAGGTGAAATGTAATCAAGAGTTGACCCAAAGTAAGTAGATCCCAAACTTTAGGCCCGTTCTGATCCTTTGACAGTCTCCTTTGAGGAAGCCAAAAGGACATTTTTCAAAGTTAAGTAAACATCTTGCAGAATCACTTTTCCTATCTTTCTGAATATCCATTTGATGTCTGCCTCTCTGGGATTGCAAGATTTGAAGGGTAGAAGCAACTGGGGTGGTTTTAAGCTGAAAGCACATCTGTAGCTGGGGACCTAGCCAAGAAAGCACTGCCGTTGTGTTTCTAGGTTTTCCCCAACTGTTTTCACCTTCAGGTAGTGGAAGAGGCCAAGATAAGGAAATACATAATTATGTATCCTGCATTTAATATTATAATGCATTTCTCCATTTTTTACATATTCTCTCAAATGCCATCATTTAATGGCAGCATAACTTCCTAAAGAATTCCTTCTCCCTTTCCCCTTAATATTTCCTGCTTTTTGGTCTGCTTCAAGGATTTAGTAAATTATGGCCTGTGAAATTAATTCATTTATGTAGGATCTTGGATAATATTATCTATTTCTTTCTTTCTTTTTTTTTTTTTTTTTTAAGATTTTGTTTATTTATTTGACAGAGAAAGAGACAGCCAGTGAGAGAGGGAACACAAGCAGGGGGAGTGGGAGAGGAAGAAGCAGGCTCATAGCGGAGGAGCCTGATGTGGGGCTCGATCCCATAATGCCGGGATCACGCCCTGAGCCGAAGGCAGATGTCCAACAACTGCGCCACCCAGGTGCCCCAATATTATCTATTTCTGTGATCTGAATGCATCATGCATGGTACTAGAAAGGAAAGGTAGCTATTTAGTAACATGAATGCTGGCATGGTGGGTTTTGTAGTGTAGGGCCCAAACAGCTCAGACCAGCGGTTCTCAGACATGGGTATCAGCCTTACCTGGGGAGAGGACAGATGCCTGGGCACTGTCAGCAGTAGCCAAACTATGGAAAGAGCCCGGATGTCCATTGACAGATGAATGGATAAAGAAGATGTGGTGTATATAGACAATGGAATATTCCTTAGCCATCAGTAAGAATGAAATCTTGCCATTGTAAAGACATAGTTGGAACTAGAGTATATCATGCTAAGTGAAATAAGTCAGAGAAAGACAAATATCATATGATTTCACTCACACGTGGAATTGAAGAAACATAACATGAAAATAGGGGAAGGGAAGGAAAAATAAGATAAAAACAAAGAGGGAGATAAACCATAAGAGACTCTTCAATATGGAGAACAAACAGGGTTGCTGGAGGGGAGGAGGGTGGAGGGGCCTGGGGTAACTGGGAGATGGGGATTAAAGAGGGCACTTGTTGGAATGAGCCCTGGGTGTTGTGTGTGCGTGATGAATCACTGGAAACCAGTGTTACACCGTGTGTTAACTCACTTGAATTTAAATCAAAACAAAACACAACAGAAACCAGCCAGATGCCTGGGCACCCCCCCCCCCAACTGATTCTGACCCTCTAGGTCTGTGGTGTTGGGACCCGTGCACATGCATTTCGAGCAAACTTCCAGCTGGTGTGGCCGCAGCTGGCCCATTGAGTTGCTCTGATGTACAGAACTGTGTCTTCTGATTTACGGTCATCATTTTTACGCACTCGTCTAACTGCTTTTGGTAATAAATGAAGGCAAGCAAGTTCATACACCCCATGCAAAGGTCTCAGACCTCACTGGTCGTTAGATGGCATTTATTGTGGGAGAGATCATGTTAATGTACAGCTTAGTTAACATTAAAAATTGAAGCTAAACTTTCAGGTCCCTTTTGCACTCATTTTCCGGCTTTACTGTGAAGAGAGGGGGTCAAGGTAAAGTTTTTTTCTCAATTGTTTCTAACCCCCAAATCAGTGATGACTTTTTTTGCCATCTCCGATGGGAGTTCTTGGCCATTTTCTTTGAAATGCTTTCTTGGACGTCACACTGAGCGGAAGGCAAAAAGTCCTTCTAGGTCTCCCCAGTTAAGTATCTGGGCCTCCTTGCTTAACTGCATGCAAAAACTCTCTACTTGGGGTTTATGCAGGAGTAAATTCGAAGCTGGGTGTGGACCACACCCGTTCCCCTAGCAGCAGCTGTGGGCTAAAGAGAATGAAAAACAGTATTTCATAAATGAATTATGCAAATATGATGTGGATTTGGGGGTGGAGTCCGATTGTCTCCAAAGCAGAATGCAAATTACTTGTTTGCGCACAGTCATTTTCTGTTCTGGGCACAGTTGCCTTCCTAGTACAAAATGTGCTACTGGCGACTCAGGCTGCACCTCCAAGAGCAAACCCGTGATCCGCAAATGCCACGTTCCAAAAGTTCTTTTTAGTGCGTTCTCTCCTATGGTAGGATGTGGGCTGTGTACACTGAGGAGTGATGTTTTCCAAGACCCCTGAGGGTATGAAAACTGTGGGCAGTTTCCCACTCTGCTTGCACATTCTCTTTTATGTTTCCAGGCAGAACGCCCCATGGAACTGAACATAATTATTTTTTATTTTGTCTTCATCACACAAGGGGTTCTTTCAGTAAAACGACTTCCAGTCGGATGGGGCAGAATGGATCTTTTTGCTCCCCTTCAGTTTTATGGGCCACAAAATAACCCCTTATGAAACAGTCATTTTGTTTTTTTTGAGACAAACTTCGTGGACCCCTCCATTTGGCACGGGCTCACTGTGAAAATGCAAAGCGAAAATTCAGCCCTGCATATTTTGGACTAGCTTGGAATATTATAATATCCTTGGAGACTGAGTAGCCAGTGGAAAAGCTCTCTCTCCGGGGGAGACACAGATTTCATTTGAAGAAAGAGGGGAAGGAAGGTTGCATCCTGGCTCTTTCGAGATTCTAGGATTATCCCTACCAAAAAAAAGTAGTTTCCCTAGCAACAAGAGATAAGAGAAAATGCTCATAAATTTCCCCCCACCTACTCATTTAAAAAAATGCAGTGAAGCAGATGGTTTGGATAATGCAGGTATTCCAGAGTCTAATTTACTCAGTGTCGATAGAAGGAGCATAAATATTGAAGTGTTTGTGCTCTGCCGTTTGCAAAACTGCAGCCTGACAACTCTTTCAAAGATGAGAGCTTTCCAGAGATCCAGCCTCTCTATCAATAATCCAAACGGGATGTTGGCAAAGAGAAGGCATCAGAAGACCAAAATCCCTTGGCATATGCAAAGGGCATGGATAGGCAGGGCAAAAAATTCAGCACGGTTGGGCAACACAAGCTAAAAGAAAGCAAGGCTGTCAGCAGGCTAGCTCGAAAGAAACAGAGATGCAGCGTTCAGAATTGCAAACCTTTGAGTAATGGCAAGAAATCTTTACAAAATCCACTTGTTTAATGTGGCCGCTCAATGTTGTGTTGGACAGTATCCCCTGCTTTCAAATGATGTTGCTTATGGAGGCTCTGTCTCTGTATTTCACCAGCTTGGTGGTTTTCCTTGGCCAAACCCTGCCGCATTAATGGTGGAGACGCATTTCTTGACTTCCCAACTGACGCTGCCTCTCACATGTCTGTAGAGGTATATGAGAACGCAGGAAAGCTTTGGGTCTCAGGTGGGAGAGGGCTAATAGACGAACATTTCTACTGATAGAAATGGAAAGGCTCTTTGTTCCTTGCATTGTAAATTATTAAAATTGATTTCTGGCCTGTGTTTGTGCAGAATGAAAATTTCGGTTCCTTTAATATTTATTGGTGCCTATAACCTCGATTCACCCTGTGCTCAGACAAGTATGTGATATATAGATGAACTATTTTCAATTAAACAAGAAAAAAAGTCAAGTTTGGAAATTTTAAAATGAAATTCGGAAACATTTATATATCTCTCTCATCTCTTTTTATCCATGTCAATGGGATACCCACCTGGATCATATATCTAAGGTAAACAGGTTTTGGGGCAACTGGGTGGCTCAGTCAGTTGAGTGTCTAAATCTTGATTTTGGCTCAGGTCATGATCTCATGGTCATAAGGCTGATCCCGCATCAGGCTCTGCTCTCAGCGTGGAGTCTCCTTGGATTCTCTCTGTCTCTCTCCCTCTGTCCCTCTCCCTGCTTGCTCTCATGCTCTCTCTTTCAACTAAATAAATAAATAAATAAACTAAATAAATAAAACCTCTTATTTATTAGAGAGAGAGTGTAAGCATGAGTGGGGGGAGGGGCAGAGGGAGAAGCAGACTCCCCGGTGACCTGGGAGCCTGACGTGGAACTCGTGGAACTCGATCCCAGGACGCTGAGATCATGACATAAGCCAAAGACAAACTCTTAACCATCTGAGCCACCCAGGTGCCCTAAATAAATAAAATCCTTAAAAAAAAAAAGTGTACAGATTTATTTTCCCTTTATATGCATTAAAGGTAATATACTTAAACCCATTCTTTAGTTTATTCCAGATAAACGCTGCAGGAAGATATCAGATAATCCTGCATCTATAATGAAANAACTAAATAAATAAAACCTCTTATTTATTAGAGAGAGAGTGTAAGCATGAGTGGGGGGAGGGGCAGAGGGAGAAGCAGACTCCCCGGTGACCTGGGAGCCTGACGTGGAACTCGTGGAACTCGATCCCAGGACGCTGAGATCATGACATAAGCCAAAGACAAACTCTTAACCATCTGAGCCACCCAGGTGCCCTAAATAAATAAAATCCTTAAAAAAAAAAAAGTGTACAGATTTATTTTCCCTTTATATGCATTAAAGGTAATATACTTAAACCCATTCTTTAGTTTATTCCAGATAAACACTGCAGGAAGATATCAGATAATCCTGCATCTATAATGAAATAGATAAGATAGTTTGGCAGGCAGAATGGCTGTGTTTCAGTCACCCCACATACAGTGGCTGTTTGTTTGTTTGTTTGTTTTTGGCCGAAGTTCCTATTATTTGGTGAATGCAGGAGGCTTTGGCTGAGATTTGCTGCTTGTGGAAGAGTTCCAGATAATTGTCAAGTATGACCGATAAACACAATTTAATTTCCTCTCTTTAAGAAAGAGTTGAATGTATGCTGATAGTTACGTCAAAAGTGTGTCAGTTTTCCATTTTCTGAGGGCTGTGAAGTTCATCATTGTTCGCCTCTCAAGGGATGCATGCCTTCTCGCTCATCTCAGGCACGTCCTCAGGAGATGAGCGCTTTGGGTCCCCCCTGCGGGACCCGCTCTGTCGTTTGGCTCTGATCAACCATGCTTGTTTATTAGGCCAGATGATGAAAGTGGTAGAGAGCATGGAAAAATAATCCTCCAGATGGCGAGCTTTCCAGTCCACATTCACGAAGGCTTTTGGGAAGCCTCCAACTTCTATTTTATTGTATTGTCTAAGGGATCAACATGTATTATTTCATGGATGAGATGAGACTTTGGACTGAAGATAAACTAATTTACTGCAACTCTTAGCGGCCACAGTGGATGGTTGAGGGCATCGGGATTGCCCTAAAATCTCTTTAAATTGATAGCTAATGGATGGTTGCTTGTTGGCTGTGAACAGATTAATGCATCAAAACTGTGATTTATATTTGCAGCTTGGATTTGGGGACACTCCCATCATAGGCCTGATGTTAGATAGATGTTCACGCCGGCATGTCAATTTTAGGCTATTGTGTATACCTCCCTAGGATAGTGTTGTTCCAGGATGAGAATGTAAATGCAAAATGGTTGTGTGACGAGGATTTAGATGTTCAGGCTAAAAATGTGCCTTTAAATGGGGCCTCTGAAAATCTTTTCCCAATATACACATTTTTGTTTCCATTCAGAGATATGTGCCTTGCTTGAGTATTATGAATATCTCCCAGCAGTGACCTCTGACTTACTTTTGAAACAGAATGGTCAAAAAATTCATCTGAAAAATGTTTGAGCCCATGTCATTCCATGGAGCCTGGTAATAATTAGAGGAATTTGGGCCTGTGTTATTGGAACAAGCCTTTCAGAAATTACCAGTAAGGAATCAAGGTTGTGATGAGTTGTATGAGTCAGTTTTTCTATCTCTTTCAGTTTTGCTTTTATGATATCCTATTTTAAATAGATGGCAAATACCGATTTGCAATCCAGTCAATATTTCAGATTAGATGTCTTCATTTAGAATTTAGCTGTGACAGGGAGTTATACTCTTTTCCTGGACTCCTGTGTGCCTCTATCACTTTTTTCTCCCCTGTGTCACTTTTTAAACTTATTTTTACAAAGATGTTTCCATATTCTTTGAAATTACATGTCCCCTCCTGATTGTTCCCTTACCTATCCTATTTCCTGTTTAAGTTGCGAGGTTCTTGTGAGTTCATTGCCTCAGTGTGCAAAGCGGAAAAGAGCTGGAAAGTTTCTTCTTGGCTTTGGTTTCCAGGATCCAAATGTCCTTGCAAAAATAGAGGACTCTTTCTAGACAGAAAACTCGGGAAAGTTTGTGGGTTGAGGAGAGATGTTTCTTTCAAGAAACTAGAAAGTATTTGCTGGGGTCCCGGGAGGGGGAGAAGAGGAGGTGGGCATAGAAGTGCTTTCCAGGAGAGGCCCGTCCTTGACTGCCCAGACTCCAGATGGCTGAATGGGGAGGCTGGTGGAGGGAGCCTTTGAAGGCTCTGTAGAGATTTTGGTGACCTGCCAACATCACGAAGAAGAACATCTGGGA
Source organism: Ailuropoda melanoleuca (assembly GCF_002007445.2). Taxonomy (NCBI): domain Eukaryota; kingdom Metazoa; phylum Chordata; class Mammalia; order Carnivora; family Ursidae; genus Ailuropoda; species Ailuropoda melanoleuca. The sequence continues at coordinate 6,696,725 of NC_048238.1, read as the reverse complement.
AAACACGTCCTTCAGGTATGGCCATTGTGAGGTCTCCAGAAAAGGTTCTGACAGCAAGGAGCGAGGCAGCTTCTGGAATCCCAGAGTGCTGGAGGAATTTGGGGGTTTAAGATGTTCAGTCAGGTCCAGGTCAGTATCCCTCTCCTCTGTGTCAGAGCCCCAGTCTTTTCTCATTAAAGCTCTGATTCTTGACTTAGAAGTCAGGCGGTATGTTCAGTGTCTTTTGCATGTCTGCCACTTCAAAAAAATGAAAATCTGGGACTTATTTTCAGTAGAGTCTGCCCTGTGGTTGCTGCAGATGTGTCCTAAATTTGTAGATGGCTACCCTGAACATATTTTTTGCAAAGCTTCTAATACCATCCAGAGAATTGCCCTGCACTTAATCCTCGTCACCGTAGTCACCTCTCCGAACCTCACCTTTACCTATGCCTCCTCTCCATGAACCACAGGTGAAGTGTGAGTAGCTGTGACGCCCATCCAAGACACTATCTTATGTTTGACCAGTGGGCAGGCCCCTATTTCTGTTACACTGTCCTGACGGTCTGCTTCCTGGACTCACTGTTGGTACCAAGCATCTTAGGTCAGATTCTCTAGGAAGTGGAGACTGAGCAAATCACTTAGGAGAAATACTTTGTTAGGAGAGAAATCCTAGGGGCACAGAGACAAGGGAAAGTGGAATATGGGGACAGAACAGTGTTCTCCCCAAAGATGTTCTGAAGCTGTGAATATGTTTGTCTTATAAGGCAAAGTGAAATTAAGGATGCCCAATGCAGCGTGAGGCAAGGCAAACCATGCTCACAGGAAGTGATCCTGAGACTCTCCCGTGACCCCTCCCCCCACCGGTCACTGCAGTGGTGGCTAGGCCAGTAAATCGCTGACAGCCTCAGGGACAGATGAGGCCAAAAGGACCTGAGGTGATACCTGAGGCATGCCATTTGTATCAATAAGAGGAGAGGGAAGAAGATCCTAGATATGTTAGGGCAGGTCTGTAATAAATGATGTTGATCTTGGGCCCCTACAGGAAGGTTTTCACAAACATGTACTTCAGGGAAAAACAATCATGGTTCTCTTTAAAAATACCTTATTTTCTGAAGAATTCTTTTCTTTTTAAAATTGCTTTTTTATTTACGGCCTATCCCTATCCCATAAATACTGGTGTGACAGCAGATGAGGTGGAGCCATATATTTCAGACTTTCTGCTGTGTTCTTTTCCCCATCTTGTCTTCCCTCAGCTGGTGATTTGTAGCTTTGGCTCTGTCCTCAGGGAGCTGAATCATGGTGCCTTCCCTAACAACGTCTCATGCTGATACTGAGTGTTCCCTCTTAGCCCAGAATGTCTACCTCAGGATTTGGGATTTCTGACTAAGCTGGACGGCCTTGCTCACAAGCCCCTAGCTTCTGGAGGCAGGACCTCCATGTTCTTTGCCATTTGCTTTACTCCAGATCTTCAGGTATTCCTTTGGATTCTGACTTCTGTATAATTGCTATTTTTCCTTGATAATTTGGGGTGTTACCATTATTNTGTTCTTTGCCATTTGCTTTACTCCAGATCTTCAGGTATTCCTTTGGATTCTGACTTCTGTATAATTGCTATGTTTCCTTGATAATTTGGGGTGTTACCATTATTATTATTTTTCTTTTTAACCAATCTTTTCATTGTAAAGTGAGACATATGTACAGAAACCACACAAAAAGTGCATATAAGATTATATGGCAAGCGCCCTTCTAAATACAATGCATGTCACAGAACATCAAGGGACACTAGCAGCTCCATTATGTGCCCCTTCCCAGTCATACCCATTCTATCCCCACCTCCAAATACACACCTTGCTAACTTTTACAGTAATTCCTTCTATTTCTGTATAGTTCTGTCCCCTAGATATGCATCCCTAGACATGAGGTTTTGTGTACTTTTATAATTTGATTGATGTCTTTTAAATTGCTTGTAATCTATAATTTTCTCCTCCATTCCTTTTTCCCATTGTTCCTTATACTTTATCTGCCAGGGAACCTGGATTGTTGGACCTGTTGCATTTCCCCAAGTCCGGACGTTGCCAATAGCTTACTCATGGTCCATTCTCTGTGTTTCCTGCTGCTGGATATAGAGACTTCATCAGACCCACCTTCAGTCTGTTTGGCAAGACTATATGTGCTATTGAATTCTGTCCAGAGCCACAATGATATCTAACTTTGGTGGGTTTTTGTTTGTTTGTGTGTTTTGTGATGGAAACAGCTATTAACTTGCTGAGTCTGTTAATTCATTGGAGATTGCAGAATGGTGATGTTCTAATTCTGTTATTTTGTTTTCATTTATTATTTATAGTAACATTATAAAGAATGCCTGTTCTAATCTATTCTCTGGTTGCCCAATGGTATAATTCATATTGGAAGGGCAGGATAAATGCTTGATTCTTCAACTGTGTCAGTTTTCAAGGTCATGCGTTGTTTTCTTATATTAGAAAGTGATCATATTGGAAGGGCAGGATAAATGCTTGATTCTTCAACTGTGTCAGTTTTCAAGGTCATGCGTTGTTTTCTTATATTAGAAAGTGATCAATTCTTTTTTTTTAAAGATTTTATTTATTTATTTGACAGAGATAGAGACAGCCAGCGAGAGAGGGAACACAAGTAGGGGGAATGGGAGAGGAAGAAGCAGGCTCATAGCGGAGGAGCCCGATGTGGGACTCGATCCCATAATGCCGGGATCACGCCCTCAGCCGAAGGCAGACGCTTATCCGCTGTGCCACCCAGGCGCCCTGATCAATTCTTTTTTAAAAATTTAATTGTGAACTGCTTTTAAACTGATAGGTTTCCATCCTTTGCAATATTCATCCTTATTGTAGTTCATGTTGTCTCATCTGTGGCCAGTGAGAGCCTCTCCATGTTGACTCCTGCCTCATCTTGACATTCTTCACAGTCATCAGTGGCTTTCTCGATATTGGCTATTGTAAGATCTTTGAAGTCATCTTGTATATTTTGTGTCCCAGGTTAGGAACTCTCTCCCTTCTCTCCCTTGATGTCAGGTTTGGTGAATGTAAAGATCTTGGGTCATGTTTACCTTCCTTGAGTATCTTAATTATATCATTACATTTTTTATTGGAATAAAGCCTTGCCATCAAGTCTGATAATGATCTAATTTTATTTCCATTGTATGTCACTTTATTTTTTTCCTATAAACCTGTAGGATTCTTTTCTTTTTCTTTAAAATACAGCAGTTTTATAGGACAATATCTTTGGTTGGTTGTTCAGAGTCAGTATTTTCAGTGATGTTACTTGCTGTTTCAGAATGTCATTTCAAATCTTTATTGTGAAAAATTTCCTTGAATTATGGTTTTTAGTATTTGTTGCCTTGTTTTGGTTTTCTTCTTCAGGGATTCCTATTGTCAACATGTTGGATCTTCTTTGCTATTTAAATATTTGTCACACTCTGTCAGATCCTTTTATCTCTTCAAATTTTGTGAGTTTGAAAATTTCGTTTTTATCTTTCATTTCTCACAAGTCATTATCTGTTTATTTTCTTGTGTTTTTTCTTCTGAAAAATTTTTTTCTTATTTGTAGTTGTCTTGAGTTCTGTCATCTGTTTCTGAAAGTTTTTGTTTCTGATTTATGTTGTACTTTCATGTTATGTGTCATTTTTATTAGTGTCTTCTAGCTCTGTTTGAAATAGCAAATTGTAGTTTTAAAGTGATTTATAGGGAGGTATTTTCTTTCATGCTTTTCTTGTCTGTGGGAATGTTATTCTGCTCCGTATTCTCTCTCTTCTTATAATAAATTTAAATCAGATTTAACTGTGATCCTTTTTTATTAGTCTTTTTCACATGAAATTAGTTTTCCTCAACTTTTAGAAGTAGCTTTGTTCAGAATAGCTTTGTAACTTCATAGATCTCCCTGTTCTGTTGTTTTCATGTCAATTAAAGAAAATTATGAGTTCATTGCCACTCTCTTTCTTGTCCCTGTCCTGCTGAATTTGGATTCCATGCCCTGTGTGGGGGCCCTGGCCTGAAGGGAATCCTTCAGGGGACAGTTTCAAGAGTATGTGTGAGCCACAGTGCCCCAAACCCTTTGGACTTGAATGGATATCTTGCACTCATTTGCTATCGAGCTACAAAACTCTTCTCAATTCCAGCTGCTTTTCTCAAATTGGCCCACTGTGCTTGCTGGTGAAAATCTACTGGCTGTTTGGGGTTCTTCTGTTTGTGTGTCTGCTAGAATCCCTGATGTTTTCCTTGCTTCTTCCCACAGAGACACTGATTCTAAAGCCTTGTAGTATGGGATGCATGGATATATGGTGTCATTGGAGTTGGATGTGAATTTGGTGCATGCATTCATGGTTTTGCTGTCTGGTTGTTCTGTCCACTTTTTTCGCAGCTTTGGGATATTCAGTAATTATGCCACTGCTGTGGCTGCTTCTTCCCCAAATCTGATGCAGACATTATTAAATATGTGACCATGCGTGAATTTAATGAACACAGTCCGTCACAGAGCCTAAACAAAATGAGATCAAACCTCATCCACAGGCAGGCATTGCAGTCTGTTGTTATAATCTAGTAGAGTTAAACCCTGAACACAGAAAAGGTAGGAATTGCTAGAGCAGGCAGTGATCTCAGTGTTGGTGTCAGTGAGTGTGAAAGAAAGGGCACAGGTGAGGCACATGGGGGCCTTCAGCTGATCAGCAAACACCACGCTCACAGAAAGAAACCAGCATGGAGCACAAAGTCTGCGCTCAGCCCTGTCCTGGAGGCCAGAGAGGAATGGATGAAGGGCTCAAGGTTTATGCCTTCCATGCACTGTCAACCTGAAGAGAGAACAGAAGTTGGAGTCAGGACTCATCAGTGTTGAGCAATGGAGCAATCCTTTTCTCCAGATTGAAATGGAGAAAAACAACAGAAAAAACAAACAAACAGACACCCAACCAGAGCCCTGTGCTAGAAATTTAATTAAATCCATACTGGAGCTGGATTTTTCGGCGTTTCTCTTTGTGTGATTAAAGGTGGAGGGTTTAAGGCACCTGTGGCCCCGAAGTAGACCCACTTGTTATTTCTAGGCAGCCCAGAGAGGCAGGGAAGGAAAGAACTAAGCACTGTCGTCTGTAGACCGGCTACTAGAAATGATTCTTCCTCTCATTGTCGGCTTAGACCCCGTTTCAGAAAATGAACTATGCTTGTGTACGTGTGTGGGTGTATTTCGGGGGGTGGCATTTGGTGCCGTAGTCCATTAATTGTCCACAGGAAAATCTGGGAGAAGAAGCTGCCCTGGCCGTGCCCCACGTCGACGGGCAGACTGAGGATCTTGGGCAGCCTTTTTGGTATGATTTTCATGCAGAGATGAAGTGAACTAAAGAGTTGGTCTAGGGGATCCAGATGCTATTATTTCAGAGACGATGTCCTAATGGGCCCAGTTGGTACTCCTTTTTTTTTTTTAATTTTATTTTATTATATTATGTTAATCACCGTACAGTACATCCCCAGATTCCGATGTAAAGTTTAATGCTTCATTA